>NW_017200657.1:0-6940 GCF_001704415.2 Capra hircus
GAGAGCGCCTCCTCTTGAGATGCGACGGGAACGCCGGGAATTCTTTCCCGACCACGCAGGGAAAGGATCCCTCCTCTCGAGCTAGCAGGCGGAAACGGGGCCACTCTGGATATGGCGGGACCCTTGGGATCCTCTTGAGTAGAGACGGGTATGTCAGGGAACTTCTTGAGTTGCAGCAAGGGTGTGAAGGACCCTTTGGAAGTTCCAGAGTTTAAGTGTGATTACCCCCTTGTTGCCTCAGCGGAAATGGGCCTCATCTCGCCTGGATTGGGGAACCTCCTGGATTTTCTCGAGTTGCGGCAGGTGCTCTCGACTTACGATGGGGACCTCAGGGACCCACCCTGGTGCCCTCAGGAAAGGCCAGTCCCCATGGGAATTGCTCTGGGGCCTCTCGGGATTCCTCTCCCGTAGATTCCGGGGTCTAGACCTTGTGTGGAGTCCGTGCCGGAACCTGAGCATTCCTCTCCAGTGCTGACATGGATCTTGGGGTACTTCTGGAGTCTCCCCAGGGGGAGTCAGTCCTCATCTCGAGTGGGGCCATGCACGTGCGATTTCCTCCCGATCTGTAGCAGCAGTGTCATGCTTCTCTTCGCGTGGATCAAGGGATCTGTGTCTTTCCCTCGATGCTTTCCCACGAGGCTTTCCCACAGAGCTGTCCCACGTGCCACCGTTTTGTGAGTCGATCCTCGGCTTGAAAGTCGAGGCAGTGCAGGGAAAACAGGTTTCCCTGGAATGGACTGAGACATCTGGGTGACTCTGGGAATGGTGGCACGACCCTGGAGTTTCTCTGGCCTTTCCTGTGCAGAGCGCCTCTTCTTGAGATACGACGGTAATGCCGGGAATTCTTTCCCGACCACGCAGGGAAAGGATCCCTCCTCTCGGTCTAGGAGGAGGAAACGGGGCTCCTCTGGATATGGGCGGAACTCTCGTGCTTCCTATCGAGTGGAGACGGGTATGTCGGGGAACTTCTTGAGTTGCAGCAAGGGTGTGAAGGACCCTTTGGAAGTTCCAGATGTTAGATGTGATTAGCCTCGAGATGCCTCAGCAGAAATGGGCCTCATCTCGCCTGGAGGAGAGAACCTCCTGGATTTTCTAGAGTTGCGGCAGGTGCTCTCAACTTACGACGGGGACCTCAGGGACCCGTTCTGGTGGCCTCAGGAAAGGCCAGTCCCCATGCGAGTTGCTCGGGGGCCTCTCGGGATTCCTCTCCCGTCGATGCCAGGGCCTAAGATCTTGTGTGGAGTCGGTGCCGGAACCTGAGGATTCCTCTCCAGTGCTGACATGGATCTTGGGTACTTCTGGAGTCTCCCCAGGGCAGTCAGTCCTCTACTCGAGTGGGGGCATACACGTGCGCTTTCCTCCCGAGGCTGTAGCAGCAGTGTCACGCTTCCTTCGCGTGTATCAACTGATCTGTGGCTTTGCCTCGAGGCTTTCGCAAGAGGCTTTCCCACGAGGCTTTCCCACAGGGCTGTCCCACGTGCCACTGTGGTGTGAGTCGATCCTCGGCTTGAAAGTCGAGGCAGTGCAGGGAATACAGGTTTCCCTGGAATGGACTGAGACATCTGGGGGACTCTGGGAATGGGGGCACGACTCTGGAGTTCCTCTCGTTTTTCCTCTGGAGAGCGCCTCCTCTTGATGTGGGACGGGAATGCCGCGAATTCTTTCCCGACCACGCAGGGAAAGGATCAAAACCTCTCGAGCAATGAGGAGGAAACGTGGCTCCTCTGGATGTGGGCGGGACTTTCCTGCTTCCTCTCGAGTGGAGACGGGTATGTCGGGGAACTTCTTGAGTTGCAGCAAGGGTGTGAAGGACCCTTTGGAAGTTCCATAGGTTAGGTTTGATTAGCCTCGAGACGTCTCAGCGGAAATGGGCCTCATCTCGCCTGGAGGGGAGAACCTCCTGGATTTTCTCGAGTTGCGACAGGTGCTCTCGACTTACGACGGGGACCTCAGGGACCCGCTCTGGTGGCCTCAGAAAAGGCCAGTCCCCATGCGAGTTGCTCGGGTGCCTCTCGGGTTTCCTCTCCCGTCGATGCCGGGGCCTAAGACCTTGTGTGGCTTCGGTGCCGGAATCTGAGGATTCCTCTTCAGTGCTGACATGCTTCTTGGGGTACTTCTGGAGTCTCCCCAGGGGAGTCAGTCCTCGTCTCGAGTGGGGGCATGCACGTGAGCTTTCCTCCCGAGCTGTAGCAGCAGTGTCAGGCATCCCTTCGCCTGGATCAAGGGATCTGTGGCTTTCCCTCGAGGCTTTCCCACGAGGCTTTCCCACGAGGTTTTCCCACAGGGATGTCCCACGTGCCACCGTGGTGTGAGTCCATTCTCGGCTAGAAAGTCGAGACAGTGCAGGGAAAACAGGTTTCCCTGGAATGGACTGAGACATCTGGGAGACTCTGGGAATGGTGGCACGACCCTGGAGTTCCTCTCGCCATTCCTGTAGAGAGCGCCTCCTCTTGAGATGCGACGGGAACGCCGGGAATTCTTTCCCGACCACGCAGGGAAAGGATCCCTCCTCTCGAGCTAGCAGGCGGAAACGGGGCCACTCTGGATATGGGCGGGACCCTTGGGATCCTCTTGAGTAGAGACGGGTATGTCAGGGAACTTCTTGAGTTGCAGCAAGGGTGTGAAGGACCCTTTGGAAGTTCCAGAGTTTAAGTGTGATTACCCCTTGTTGCCTCAGCGGAAATGGGCCTCATCTCGCCTGGATTGGGGAACCTCCTGGATTTTCTCGAGTTGCGGCAGGTGCTCTCGACTTACGATGGGGACCTCAGGGACCCACCCTGGTGCCCTCAGGAAAGGCCAGTCCCCATGGGAATTGCTCTGGGGCCTCTCGGGATTCCTCTCCCGTAGATTCCGGGGTCTAGACCTTGTGTGGAGTCCGTGCCGGAACCTGAGCATTCCTCTCCAGTGCTGACATGGATCTTGGGGTACTTCTGGAGTCTCCCCAGGGGAGTCAGTCCTCATCTCGAGTGGGGCCATGCACGTGCGATTTCCTCCCGATCTGTAGCAGCAGTGTCATGCTTCTCTTCGCGTGGATCAAGGGATCTGTGTCTTTCCCTCGATGCTTTCCCACGAGGCTTTCCCACAGAGCTGTCCCACGTGCCACCGTTTTGTGAGTCGATCCTCGGCTTGAAAGTCGAGGCAGTGCAGGGAAAACAGGTTTCCCTGGAATGGACTGAGACATCTGGGTGACTCTGGGAATGGTGGCACGACCCTGGAGTTTCTCTGGCCTTTCCTGTGCAGAGCGCCTCTTCTTGAGATACGACGGTAATGCCGGGAATTCTTTCCCGACCACGCAGGGAAAGGATCCCTCCTCTCGGTCTAGGAGGAGGAAACGGGGCTCCTCTGGATATGGGCGGAACTCTCGTGCTTCCTATCGAGTGGAGACGGGTATGTCGGGGAACTTCTTGAGTTGCAGCAAGGGTGTGAAGGACCCTTTGGAAGTTCCAGATGTTAGATGTGATTAGCCTCGAGATGCCTCAGCAGAAATGGGCCTCATCTCGCCTGGAGGAGAGAACCTCCTGGATTTTCTAGAGTTGCGGCAGGTGCTCTCAACTTACGACGGGGACCTCAGGGACCCGTTCTGGTGGCCTCAGGAAAGGCCAGTCCCCATGCGAGTTGCTCGGGGCCTCTCGGGATTCCTCTCCCGTCGATGCCAGGGCCTAAGATCTTGTGTGGAGTCGGTGCCGGAACCTGAGGATTCCTCTCCAGTGCTGACATGGATCTTGGGGTACTTCTGGAGTCTCCCCAGGGCAGTCAGTCCTCTACTCGAGTGGGGGCATACACGTGCGCTTTCCTCCCGAGCTGTAGCAGCAGTGTCACGCTTCCTTCGCGTGTATCAACTGATCTGTGGCTTTGCCTCGAGGCTTTCGCAAGAGGCTTTCCCACGAGGCTTTCCCACAGGGCTGTCCCACGTGCCACTGTGGTGTGAGTCGATCCTCGGCTTGAAAGTCGAGGCAGTGCAGGGAATACAGGTTTCCCTGGAATGGACTGAGACATCTGGGGGACTCTGGGAATGGGGGCACGACTCTGGAGTTCCTCTCGTTTTTCCTCTGGAGAGCGCCTCCTCTTGATGTGGGACGGGAATGCCGCGAATTCTTTCCCGACCACGCAGGGAAAGGATCAAACCTCTCGAGCAATGAGGAGGAAACGTGGCTCCTCTGGATGTGGGCGGGACTTTCCTGCTTCCTCTCGAGTGGAGACGGGTATGTCGGGGAACTTCTTGAGTTGCAGCAAGGGTGTGAAGGACCCTTTGGAAGTTCCATAGGTTAGGTTTGATTAGCCTCGAGACGTCTCAGCGGAAATGGGCCTCATCTCGCCTGGAGGGGAGAACCTCCTGGATTTTCTCGAGTTGCGACAGGTGCTCTCGACTTACGACGGGGACCTCAGGGACCCGCTCTGGTGGCCTCAGAAAAGGCCAGTCCCCATGCGAGTTGCTCGGGGTGCCTCTCGGGTTTCCTCTCCCGTCGATGCCGGGGCCTAAGACCTTGTGTGGCTTCGGTGCCGGAATCTGAGGATTCCTCTTCAGTGCTGACATGCTTCTTGGGGTACTTCTGGAGTCTCCCCAGGGGAGTCAGTCCTCGTCTCGAGTGGGGGCATGCACGTGAGCTTTCCTCCCGAGCTGTAGCAGCAGTGTCAGGCATCCTTCGCCTGGATCAAGGGATCTGTGGCTTTCCCTCGAGGCTTTCCCACGAGGCTTTCCCACGAGGTTTTCCCACAGGGATGTCCCACGTGCCACCGTGGTGTGAGTCCATTCTCGGCTAGAAAGTCGAGACAGTGCAGGGAAAACAGGTTTCCCTGGAATGGACTGAGACATCTGGGAGACTCTGGGAATGGTGGCACGACCCTGGAGTTCCTCTCGCCATTCCTGTAGAGAGCGCCTCCTCTTGAGATGCGACGGGAACGCCGGGAATTCTTTCCCGACCACGCAGGGAAAGGATCCCTCCTCTCGAGCTAGCAGGCGGAAACGGGGCCACTCTGGATATGGGCGGGACCCTTGGGATCCTCTTGAGTAGAGACGGGTATGTCAGGGAACTTCTTGAGTTGCAGCAAGGGTGTGAAGGACCCTTTGGAAGTTCCAGAGTTTAAGTGTGATTACCCCCTTGTTGCCTCAGCGGAAATGGGCCTCATCTCGCCTGGATTGGGGAACCTCCTGGATTTTCTCGAGTTGCGGCAGGTGCTCTCGACTTACGATGGGGACCTCAGGGACCCACCCTGGTGCCCTCAGGAAAGGCCAGTCCCCATGGGAATTGCTCTGGGGCCTCTCGGGATTCCTCTCCCGTAGATTCCGGGGTCTAGACCTTGTGTGGAGTCCGTGCCGGAACCTGAGCATTCCTCTCCAGTGCTGACATGGATCTTGGGGTACTTCTGGAGTCTCCCCAGGGGAGTCAGTCCTCATCTCGAGTGGGGCCATGCACGTGCGATTTCCTCCCGATCTGTAGCAGCAGTGTCATGCTTCTCTTCGCGTGGATCAAGGGATCTGTGTCTTTCCCTCGATGCTTTCCCACGAGGCTTTCCCACAGAGCTGTCCCACGTGCCACCGTTTTGTGAGTCGATCCTCGGCTTGAAAGTCGAGGCAGTGCAGGGAAAACAGGTTTCCCTGGAATGGACTGAGACATCTGGGTGACTCTGGGAATGGTGGCACGACCCTGGAGTTTCTCTGGCCTTTCCTGTGCAGAGCGCCTCTTCTTGAGATACGACGGTAATGCCGGGAATTCTTTCCCGACCACGCAGGGAAAGGATCCCTCCTCTCGGTCTAGGAGGAGGAAACGGGGCTCCTCTGGATATGGGCGGAACTCTCGTGCTTCCTATCGAGTGGAGACGGGTATGTCGGGGGAACTTCTTGAGTTGCAGCAAGGGTGTGAAGGACCCTTTGGAAGTTCCAGATGTTAGATGTGATTAGCCTCGAGATGCCTCAGCAGAAATGGGCCTCATCTCGCCTGGAGGAGAGAACCTCCTGGATTTTCTAGAGTTGCGGCAGGTGCTCTCAACTTACGACGGGGACCTCAGGGACCCGTTCTGGTGGCCTCAGGAAAGGCCAGTCCCCATGCGAGTTGCTCGGGGGCCTCTCGGGATTCCTCTCCCGTCGATGCCAGGGCCTAAGATCTTGTGTGGAGTCGGTGCCGGAACCTGAGGATTCCTCTCCAGTGCTGACATGGATCTTGGGGTACTTCTGGAGTCTCCCCAGGGCAGTCAGTCCTCTACTCGAGTGGGGGCATACACGTGCGCTTTCCTCCCGAGCTGTAGCAGCAGTGTCACGCTTCCTTCGCGTGTATCAACTGATCTGTGGCTTTGCCTCGAGGCTTTCGCAAGAGGCTTTCCCACGAGGCTTTCCCACAGGGCTGTCCCACGTGCCACTGTGGTGTGAGTCGATCCTCGGCTTGAAAGTCGAGGCAGTGCAGGGAATACAGGTTTCCCTGGAATGGACTGAGACATCTGGGGGACTCTGGAATGGGGGCACGACTCTGGAGTTCCTCTCGTTTTTCCTCTGGAGAGCGCCTCCTCTTGATGTGGGACGGGAATGCCGCGAATTCTTTCCCGACCACGCAGGGAAAGGATCAAACCTCTCGAGCAATGAGGAGGAAACGTGGCTCCTCTGGATGTGGCGGGACTTTCCTGCTTCCTCTCGAGTGGAGACGGGTATGTCGGGGAACTTCTTGAGTTGCAGCAAGGGTGTGAAGGACCCTTTGGAAGTTCCATAGGTTAGGTTTGATTAGCCTCGAGACGTCTCAGCGGAAATGGGCCTCATCTCGCCTGGAGGGGAGAACCTCCTGGATTTTCTCGAGTTGCGACAGGTGCTCTCGACTTACGACGGGGACCTCAGGGACCCGCTCTGGTGGCCTCAGAAAAGGCCAGTCCCCATGCGAGTTGCTCGGGTGCCTCTCGGGTTTCCTCTCCCGTCGATGCCGGGGCCTAAGACCTTGTGTGGCTTCGGTGCCGGAAT
>NW_017200658.1:0-19325 GCF_001704415.2 Capra hircus
TGGAACTCCAAAGGGTCCTTAACACCCTTGCTGCAACACAAGAAGTTCCTCGACATACCCGTTTCCAATCGAGAGGAAGCACGAGAGTCCCACCCACATCCAGAGGAGCCCCGTTTCCCTTCATAGTTCCAGAGGAGGATCCTTTCCCTGCTGTGGTCGGGAAAGAATTCCCGGCGATTCCGTCGCATCTCAAAGTAGGAGGCGCTCTCCACAGGAAAGGCGAGAGGAACTCCAGGCGTCGGCCACCTATTCCCAGAGTCCCCCAGAATGCTCAGTCCATAACAGGGAAACCAGTTTTCCCAGCACTGCCTCGACTTTCAAGCCGAGGATCGACTCACACCACGGTGGCACGTGGGACAGCCCAGTGGGAAACGTCGTGGAAAGCCTCGTGGAAAGCCTCGTGGGAAAGCCTCCAGGAAAGCCACAGATTCCTGGATCCACGCGAAGGGAAGCGTGACACTGCTGCTACAGCTCGGGAGGAAATTGCACGTGCATGCCCCACTAGAGACGAGGACTGACTCACCTGGGGAGACTCCAGAAGTACCCCAAGATCCATGTAAGCACTGGAGAGGAATCCTCAGGTTCCGGCACCGACTCCACACAAGGTCTTAGGCGCCGCATCGACGGGAGAGGAATCCCGAGAGGCCCCCGAGCAACTCGCATGGGACTGGCCTTTCCTGAGGCCACCAGAGCGGGTCCCTGAGGTCCCCGTCGTAAGTCGAGAGCACCTGCCGCAACTCGAGAAAATCCAGGAGGTTCTCCCCTCCAGGCGAGATGAGGCCCATTTCCGCTGAGGCGTCTCGAGGCTAATCACACCTAACCTCTGGAACTTCCAAAGGGTCCTTCACACCCTTGCTGCAACTCAAGAAGTTCCCCGACATACCCGTCTCCACTCGAGAGGAAGCACGAGAGTCCCGCCCACATCCAGAGGAGCCCCGTTTCCGCCTCCTAGCTCGAGAGGAGGGATCCTTTCCCTGCGTGGTCGGGAAAGAATTCCCGGCGTTCCCGTCGCATCTCAAGAGGAGGCGCTCTCCACAGGAAAGGCGAGAGGAACTCCAGGGTCGTGCCACCATTCCCAGAGTCCCCCAGATGTCTCAGTCCATTCCAGGGAAACCTGTTTTCCCTGCACTGCCTCGACTTTCAAGCCGAGGATCGACTCACACCACGGTGGCACGTGGGACAGCCCTGTGGGAAAGCCTCGTGGGAAAGCCTCGTGGGAAAGCCTCGAGGGAAAGCCACAGATCCCTTGATCCACGCGAAGGGAAGCGTGACACTGCTGCTACAGCTCGGGAGGCAAATCTCACGTGCGATGCCGCCAACTCGAGACGAGGACTGAGCTCCCCTGGGTAGAGCTCCAGAAGTATCCCCAAGATCCATGTCAGCACTGGAGAGGTAATCCTCAGGTTCCGACACCGACTCCACACATGGTCTTAAGCCCCGGCATCGACGGGAGAGGAATCCCGAGAGGCCCCTGAGCAACTCGCATGGGGATTGGCCTTTCCTGAGGCCACCAGAGCAGGTCCCTGAGGTCCCCGTCGTAAGTTGAGAGCACCTGCCACAACTCGAGAAAATCCAGGAGGTTCTCCCCTCCAGGGGAGATGAGGCCCATTTCCGCTGAGGCGTCTAGAGGCTAATCACACCTAACTTCTGGAACTTCCAAAGGGTCCTTCACACCCTTGCTGACAACTCAAGAAGTTCCCCGCATACCCGACTCCACTCAGGATGAAGAACGAGAGTCCCGCCCACATCCAGAGGAGACCCGTTTCGGCCTCCTTGCTCGAGAGACGGGTTCCTTTCCCTGCGTGGTCGGGAAAGAATTCTCCGGCGTTCCTGTCGCATCTCAAGAGGAGGCACTCTCCACAGGAAAGGCGTGAGGAACTCCAGGGTTGTGCCACCATTCCCAGAGTCCTCCAGATATCTCAGTCCATTCCAGGGAAACCTGTTTTCCCTGCACTGTTTCGACTTTCAAGCCAGAGGATCGACTCACACCACGTTGCCACGTGGGACAGCCCTGTGGGAAAGCCTCGTGGGAAAGCCTCGTGGGAAAGCCTCGAGGGAAAGCCACAGATCCCTTGATCCACGCGAAGGGAAGCGTGACAATGCTGCTACAGCTCGGAGAGTAAAGCGCACTTGTCATGCCCCCACTCGAGACGAGGACTGACTCCACTGGGGAGAGTCCAGAAGTACCCCAAGATCCATGTTCAGCACTGGAGAGGAATCCTCAGGTTCCGGAACCGACTCCACACAAGGTCTTAGGCCCCGGCATCGACGGGAGAGGATCCCGAGAGGTCCCCGAGCAACTCCGCATGGGGACTGGCATTTCCAGAGGCCTCCAGAGCGGGTCCCTGAGGTCCCGTCGTCAAGTCGAGAGCACCTGCCGCAACTCGAGAAAATCCAGGAGGTTCTCCCCTCCAGGCGAGATGAGGCCCATTTCCGCTGAGGCGTCTCGAGGCTAATCACACCTAACACTCTGGAACTTCCAAAGGGTCCTTCACACCCTTGCTGCAACTCAAGAAGTTCCCCGACATACCGTCTCCACTCGAGAGGAAGCACGAGAGTCCCGCCCACATCCAGAGGAGCCCCGTTTCTGCCTCATAGCTCCAGAGGAGGGATCCTTTCCCTGCGTGGTCGGGAAAGAATTCCCGGCGTTCCCGTCGCATCTCAAGAGGAGGCGCTCTCCACAGGAAAGGCGAGAGGAACTCCAGGGTTCGTGCCACCATTCCAGAGTCCCCCAGATATCTCAGTCCATTCCAGGGAAACCTGTTTTCCCTGCACTGCCTCGACTTTCAAGCCGAGGATCGACTCACACCACGGTGGCACGTGGGACAGCCCTGTGGGAAAGCCTCGTGGGAAAGCCTCGTGGGAAAGCCTCGAGGGAAAGCCACAGATCCCTTGATCCACGCGAAGGGAAGCGTGACACTGCTGCTACTGCTCGGGAGGAAAGCGCACGTGCATGCCCCCAATCGAGACGAGGACTGACTCCCCTGGGGAGATTCCAGAAGTACCCCAAGATCCATGTCGGCACTGGAGAGGAATCCTCAGGTTCCGGAACCGACTCCTCACAAGGTCTTACGCCCTGGCATTGAGGGAGAGGAATCCCGAGAGGTCCCCGAGCAACTCGCATGGGGACTGGGCATTTCCAGAGGCCACCAGAGCGGGTCCCTGAGGTCCCCGTCGTCAAGTCGAGAGCACCTGCCGCAACTCGAGAAAATCCAGGAGGTTCTCCCCTCCAGGCGAGATGAGGCCCATTTCCGCTGAGGCGTCTCGAGGCTAAACACATCTAACATCTGGAACTTCCAAGGGGTCCTTCACACCCTTGCTGCAACTCAAGAAGTTCCCCGACATACCCGTCTCCACTCGAGAGGAAGCACGAGAGTCCCGGCACATCCAGAGGAGCCCCGTTTCTGCCTCCTAGCTCCAGAGGAGGGATCCTTTCCCTGCGTGGTCGGGAAAGAATTCCCAGTGTTCCCGTCGAATCTCAAGAGGAGGCGCTCTCCACAGGAAAGGCGAGAGGAACTCCAGGGTCGTGCCACCATTCCCAGAATCCCCCAGATATCTCAGTCCATTACAGGGAAACCTGTTTTCCCTGCACTGCGTCGATTTTCAAGCCGAGGATCGACTCACACAACGGTGGCACGTGGGACAGCCCTGTGGGAAAGACTCATGTGAAAGCCTCCTGGGATAGCCTCGAGGGAAAGCCACATATCCCTTGATGCACGCGAAGGGAAGCGTGACACTGCTGCTACAGCTCTTGAGGAAAGCGCACTTGCATGCCCCCACTCGAGACGAGGACTGACTCCCCTGGGGAGACTCCAGAAGTACCCCAAGATCCTTGTCAGCACTGGAGAGGAATCCTCAGGTTCCGGCACCGACTCCACACGAGGTCTTAGGCCCCGGCATCGACGGGAGAGGAATCCCGAGAGGCTCCCGAGCAACTCTCATGGCGACTGGCCTTTCCCGAGGCCACCAGAGCCTGTCCCTGTGGTTCCCCGTCGTAAGTCGAGAGCACCTGCCGCAACTCGAAAAAATCCAGGAGGTTCTCCCCTCCAGGCGAGATGAGGCCCATTTCCGCTGAGGCGTCTTGAGGCTAATCATATCTAACCTCTGGAACTTCCAAAGGGTCCTTCATACCCTTGCTGCAACTCAAGAAGTTCCCTGACATACCCGTCTGCACTCGAGAGGAAGCACGAGAGTCCCGCCCACATCCAGAGGAGCCCCGTTTCCGCCTCCTAGCTCGAGAGGAGGGATCCTTTCCCGGCTTGTTCGGGATAGAATTCCCGGCATTCCCGTCGCAAGTCAAGAGGAGGCGCTCTCCACAGGAAAGGCGAGAGGAACTCCAGGGTCGTGCCACATTCGCAGAGTCCCCCAGATGTCTCAGTCCATTCCAGGGAAACCTGTTTTCCCTGCACTGCCTCGACTTTGAAGCCGAGGATCGACTCACACCACGGTGGCACGTGGGACAGTCCTGTGGAAAGCCTCAAGGGAAAGCCCCTGATGCCTTGATCCACGCGAAGGGAAGCGTGACACTGCTGCTACAGCTCGGGAGGAAAGAGCACCTGCATGCCCCCACTCGAGACGAGGACTGACTCCCCTGGGGAGGCTCCAGAAGTACCCCAAGTTCCATGTCAGCACTGGAGAGGAATCCACAGGTTTCGGCACCGACTCCACTCAAGGTCTTAGGCCCCGGCATCGAGGGGAGAGGAATCCCAAGAGGCCCCCGAGCAACTCGCATGGGGACTGGCCTCTCCTGAGGCAACCAGAGCGGGTCTCTGAGGTCCCCATCGTAAGTCGAAAGCACCTGCCGCAACTAGAGAAAATCCAGGAGGTTCTCCCCTCCAGGCGAGATGAGGCCCATTTCCGCTGAGGCGTCTCAAGGCTAATCACATCTAACGTCTGGATCTTCCAAAGGGTCCTTCACACCCTTGCTGCAACTCAAGAAGTTCCCCAACATACCCGTTTACACTCGAGAGGAAGCACGAGAGTCCCGCCCACATCCAGAGGAGCCCCGTTTCCGCCTCCTAGCTCGAGAGGAGGGATCCTTTCCCTGCGTGGTCGGGAAAGAATTCCCAGCGTTCCCATCGCTTCTCAAGAGGAGGCGCTCTCCACAGGAAAGGCGAGAGGAACTCCAGGGTCGTGCCACCATTCCCAGAGTGCCCCAGATGTCTCAGTCCATTCCAGGGAAACTGTTTTCCCTGCACTGCCTCTACTTTCAAGCCGAGGATCGACTCACACCACGGTGGCACGTGGGACAGCCCTGTGGGAAAGCCTCGTGGGAAAGACTCGGGGAAAGCCTCGAGGGAAAGCCGCAGATCCCTTGTTCGACTCGAAGGGAAGCTTGACACTGCTGCTACAGCTCGGGAGGAAAGCGCACGTGCATGCCCCCACTCGAGACGAGGACTGACTCCCCTGGGGAGACTACAGAAGTAGCCCAAGATCCATGTCAGCACTGGAGAGGAATCCTCACGTTCCGGCACCGACTCCAAGCAAGGTCTTAGGCCCCGGCATCGACGGGAGAGGAATCCCGAGAGGCCCCCGAGCACCTCGCATGGGGACTGGCCTTTCCTGAGGCCACCAGAGAGGGTCCGTGAGGTCCCCGTCGTAAGTCGAGAGCACCTGCCGCAACTCGAGAAAATCCAGGAGGTTCTCCCCTCCAGGCGAGATGAGGCCCATTTCCGCCTAGGCGTCTCGAGGCTAATCACACCTAAGCTCTGGAACTTCCAAAGGGTCCTTCACACCCTTGCTGCAACTCAAGAAGTTCCCCGACATACCCGTCTCCACTCGAGAGGAAGCACGAGAGTCCCGCCCACATCCAGAGGAGCCCCGTTTCCGCCTCCTAGCTCGAGAGGAGGGATCCTTTCCCTGCGGGGTCGGGAAAGAATTCCCGGCGTTCCCGTCGCATCTCAAGAGGAGGCGCTCTCCACAGGAAAGGCGAGAGGAACTCCAGGATCGAGGCACATTCCCAGAATCCCCCAGATGTCTCAGTCCATTCCAGGGAAACCTGTTTTCCCTGCACTGTTTCGACTTTCAAGCCGAGGATCGACTCACAACACGGTGGCACGTGGGACAGTCCTTTGGGAAAGTCACGTGGGAAATCCTCGTGGGAAAGCCTCGAAGGAAAGCCACAGATCCCTTGATCCATGCGAAGGAAAGCGTGACACTGCTGCTACAGCTCGGGAGGAAAGCGCACTTGGATGCCCCCACTCGAGACGAGGACTGAGTCCCCTGGGGAGACTCCAGAAGTACCCCAAGATCCATGTCAGCACTGGAGAGGAATCCACAGGTTTTGACACCGACTCCACACATGGTCTTAAGCCCCAGCATCGACGGGAGAGGATCCCGAGAGGCCCCCGAGCAATTCGCATGGGGACTGGCATTTCCTGAGGCCACCAGGGCGGTCCCTGAGGTCCCCGTCTTAAGTCCACAGTACCTGCCGCACCTCGAGAAAATCCAGGAGGTTCTCCCCTTCAGGCGAGATGAGGCCCATTTCCCCTGAGGCGTCTCGATGCTAATCACACCTAACCTCTGGAACTTCCAAAGGGTCCTTAACACCCTTGCTGCAACACAAGAAGTTCCTCGACATACCCGTTTCCAATCGAGAGGAAGCACGAGAGTCCCACCCACATCCAGAGGAGCCCCGTTTCCGCTTCATAGTTCCAGAGGAGGGATTCATTTCCTGTGAGGTCGAGAAAGAATTCCCGGCGATCCCGTCGCATCTCAAGTGGAGGCGCTCACCACAGAAAGGCGAGAGGAACTCCTGGGTCGTGCCACTATTCCCAGAGTCCCCCAGATGCTCAGTCCATAACAGGGAAACCAGTTTTCCCAGCACTGCCTCGACATTCAAGCCGAGGATCGACTCACACCACGGTGGTACGTGGGACAGCCCTGTGGGAAATCCTCGTGGGAAATCCTCGTGGGAAAGCCTCGAAGGAAAGCCACAGATCCCTTGATCCATGCGAAGGAAAGTGTGACCTTGCTGCTACAGCTCGGGAGGAAAGCGCACTTGGATGCCCCCACTCGAGACGAGGACTGAGTCCCCTGGGGAGACTCCAGAAGTACCCCAAGATCCATGTCAGCACTGGAGAGGAATCCACAGGTTTCGACACCGACTCCACACATGGTCTTAAGCCCCAGCATCGACGGGAGAGGATCCCGAGAGGCCCCTGAGCAACTCGCATGGGGATTGGCCTTTCCTGAGGCCACCAGAGCAGGTCCCTGAGGTCCCCGTCGTAAGTCGAGAGCACCTGCCGCAACTCGAGAAAATCCAGGAGGTTCTCCCCTCCAGGCGAGATGAGGCCCATTTCCGCTGAGGCGTCTCGAGGCTAATCACACCTAACTTCTGGAACTTCCAACGGGTCCTTCACACCCTTGCTGCAACTCTAAAAGTTCCCCGACATACCCGTCTCCACTCGAGAGGAAGCACGAGAGTCCCGCCCACATCCAGAGGAGCCCCGTTTCCGCCTCCTTGCTCGAGAGACGGGTTCCTTTCCCTGCGTTTTCGGGAAAGAATTCCCGGCGTTCCTGTCGCATCTTAAGAGGAGGCACTCTCCACAGGAAAGGTGAGAGGAACTCCAGGGTCGTGCCACCATTCCCAGAGTCCTCCAGATGTCTCAGTCCATTCCAGGGAAACCTGTTTTCCCTGCACTGTTTCGACTTTCAAGCCGAGGATCGACTCACACCATGGTGGCACGTGGGACAGCCCTGTGGGAAAGCCTCGAGGGAAAGCCACAGATCCCTTTATCCACGGGAAGGGAAGCGCGACACTGCTGCTACAGCTCGGGAGGAAAGCGCACGTGCATGCCCCCTCTCGAGACGAGGACTGACTCCCTTGGGCAGACTCCAGAAGTACCCCAAGATCCATGTCAGCACTGGAGAGGAATGCTCAGGTTACGGCACCGATTCCACACAAGATCTAGGGCCCCTGCATCGATGGGAGAGGAATCCCGAGAGGCCCCCGAGCAACTCGCATGGGGACTGGACTTTCCTGAGGCCACCAGAGCGGGTCCCTGAGGTCCCCGTCGTAAGTCGAGAGCACCTGCCGCAACTCGAGAAAATCCAGGAGGTTCTCCCCTCCAGGCGAAATGAGGCCCATTTCCGCTGAGGCGTCTCGAGGCTAATCACATCTAACATCTGGAACTTCCAAAGGGTCCTTCACACCCTTGCTGCAACTCAAGAAGTTCTCTGACATACCCGTCTCCACTCGAGAGGAAGCACGAGAGTCCCGCCCACATCCAGAGGAGCCCCGTTTCCGCCTCCTAGCTCGAGAGGAGGGATCCTTTTCCTGCGTGGTGGGGAAAGAATTCCCCGCGTTCCCGTCGCATCTCAAGTGGAGGCGCTTGCCAGGGTCCAGCCCCGGTGGATCCAGGGAATTCGAAGGGTGGACGGCGTTGGCGTGGAAAGACTTGTTTGTTTATTAATGTAAGATTAGGTTAAGAAACTATAGTGTAATAAGAAGATTAAGTGGAGGAAGAGGGCTGAATAGCTTGGTTTTCACGGAAGGCCATTAAAATTCCAGACAAGGAATTTGCACCATCTACGTTTGGCCACCGGCGCCCGCTTGAATATCTAAGGGTGCCTCGCCTTAAGCTCCCTTTCGTGCGGGTCTTAGCAGCCGGGGCAAGTAAGTAGACCTGGCGAGCCTCCGCGCCCCAGATGCAGATTCAGCCTGAAGTTAAAGTAAAGAGCAGAGAGAGGGAAGGGGAGAGAAGAAGAGAGAGAGAGAGACATGGGGGGATCCAGAGTCCCAAGAAACTAGGCCGAGAGACTAGTTCGAGAAACTGGTCCAATCCTTTATTGTTCAGAAGGCCTTTTATACTTTTGATAAAACATGGAGATCAATGGGTAACACAGAATTATGTAGCGTTCGCAGCGCAGACTCTTTCTATACATCATTTTGTATACAAAAGGTCTCTGGTGATTTACATTATCTTCTGGCCAAGAGGCTTGTTAACACTTTTTAGCTCTCTTCCTTAATGAATGTTAATTTTGTTTCCCCTGAAGTGTTTTTTTTAATCTGCATCTCCTTAAAGCATTAAAGTTACATCTCTATAGAACAAAGGTGCAGTGCGATAGAACAAAGGTGCAGTGGGATATAACAAAGAAGGTACTTAACTCGAGGATCTAATGTTGCTAATACTAGGTCTACTACTTGTTTTTCTATATACCAACTATATCTAAAAATAAAGGATATGAAAATTTGGCAGCAAACATTGACTCAACAAATGAAACTTATAATCAGTCCTATTCTAAAGATTTTGACTCCTCGGAAGCCCCTACATTCCTAGGATGTTTTAAGCTTCCTGTGCCTCCTGCGGTCAGGAGGCCTCAAACAAACACACTTGCAGAGTCCTGCAGGCAGGCTAGAAAGCCATCGGAGGGGTTTTTTGGATTGAAACACTCTTTCAAATGCAGAAGACTAAAGCCCTGAATTGACTTTTTCCAGAAAATGTCAGAAGAGTGGAAAAGCAGAGCACAAAAGCCGGCAGATTTTTGTTGGGGTACATGCTTAGGAATTTCCAGAGGGGCCCCTGAAGTCTGAGCACGCCTTGCGTATGTCAGCTTCCTTCCTCATGACCTTGTCACGGGCGGGATTCCTCACAAAGGCTTCCGGCAGGCGCTCTCCACAGGAAAGGCGAGAGGAACTCCAGGGTCGTGCCACCATTCCCAGAGTCCCCCAGATGTCTCAGTCCATTCCAGGGAAACCTGTTTTCCCTGCACTGCCTCGACTTTCAACCCAAGGATCGACTCACACCACGGTGGCACGTGGGACAGCCCTGTGGGAAAGCCTCGTGGGAAAGCCTCCTGGGAAAGCCTCGAGGGAAAGCTACAGATCCGTTGATCCACGCAAAGGGAAGCGCGACACTGCTGCTACAGCTCGGGAGGAAAGCGCACGTGCATGCCCCGACTCGAGACGCGGACTGACTTCCCTGGGGAGACTCCAGAAGTACCCCAAGATCCATGTCAGGGCTGGAGAGGAATCCTCAGGTTCCGGCATCGACTACACACAAGGTCTTAGGCCCCGGCATCGACGGGAGAGGAATGCCGAGAGGCCCCCGAGCAATTC
Source organism: Capra hircus (assembly GCF_001704415.2). NCBI lineage: Eukaryota > Metazoa > Chordata > Mammalia > Artiodactyla > Bovidae > Capra > Capra hircus. Next base: position 10,061 of record NW_017200658.1, read on the forward strand.
GCATGGGGACTGGCATTTCCTGAGGCCACCAGGGCGGTCCCTGAGGTCCCCGTCTTAAGTCCACAGTACCTGCCGCAACTCGAGAAAATCCAGGAGGTTCTCCCCTTCAGGGGAGATGAGGCCCATTTCCCCTGAGGCGTCTCGATGCTAATCACACCTAACCTCTGGAACTTCCAAAGGGTCCTTAACACCCTTGCTGCAACACAAGAAGTTCCTCGACATACCCGTTTCCAATCGAGAGGAAGCACGAGAGTCCCACCCACATCCAGAGGAGCCCCGTTTCCGCTTCATAGTTCCAGAGGAGGGATTCTTTTCCTGTGTGGTCGAGAAAGAATTCCCGGCGATCCCGTCGCATCTCAAGTGGAGGCGCTCACCACAGGAAAGGCGAGAGGAACTCCTGGGTCGTGCCACTATTTCCAGAGTCCCCCAGATGCTCAGTCCATAACAGGGAAACCAGTTTTCCCAGCACTGCCTCGACTTTCAAGCCGAGGATCGACTCACACCACGGTGGTACGTGGGACAGCCCAGTGGGAAAACGTCGTGGGAAAGCCTCGTGGGAAAGCCTCGTGGGAAAGCCTCCAAGGAAAGCCACAGATTCCTGGATCCACGCGAAGGGAAGAGTGACACTGCTGCTACAGCTCTGGAGGAAATTGCACATGCATGCCCCCAATAGATATGAGGACTGACTCACCTGGGAGACTCCAGAAGTACCCCAAGATCCATGTAAGCACTGGAGAGGAATCCTCAGGTTCCGGCACCGACTCCACACAAGGTCTTAGGCGACTGCATCTACGGGAGAGGAATCCCGAGAGGCCCCCGAGCAACTCGCATGGCGTCTGGCCTTTCCTGAGGCCACCAGAGAGGGTCCCTGATGTCCCCGTCATAACTCGAGAGCACCTGCCACAACTCGAGAAAATCCAGGAGGTTCTCCCCTCCAGGCGAGATGAGGCCCATTTCCGCTGAGGGGTCTCGAGGCTAATCACACCTAACCTCTGGAACTTCCAAAGGGTCCTTCACACCCTTGCTGCAACTCAAGAAGTTCCCCGACATATCCGTCTCCACTCGAGAGGAAGCACGAGAGTCCCGCCCACATCCAGAGGAGTCCCGTTTCCGCCTCCTAGCTCGAGAGGAGGGATCCTTTCCCTGCGTGGTCGGGAAAGAATTCCCGGGGTTCCCGTCGCATCTCAAGAGGAGGCGCTCTCCACAGGAAAGGCGAGAGGAACTCCTGGGTTGTGCCACCATTCCCAGAGTCCCCCAGATGTCCAGTCCATTCCAGGGAAACCTGTTTTCCCTGCACTGCCTCGACTTTCAAGCCGAGAATCGACTCACACCACGGTGGCACGTGGGACAGCCCTGTGGGAAAGCCTCGTGGGAAAGCCTCGTGGGAAAGCCTCGGGGAAAGCCACAGATCCCTTGATCCACGCGAAGGGAAGCGTGACACTGCTGCTTCAGCTCGGGAGCAAATCTCACGTGCGATGCGCCAACTCGAGACGAGGACTGAGTCCCCTGGGTAGGCTCCAGAAGTTCCCCAAGATCCATGTCAGCACTGGAGAGTAATCCTCAGGTTCCGACACCGATTCCACACATGGTCTTAAGCCCCGGCATCGACGGGAGAGGAATCCCGAGAGGCCCCTGAGCAACTCGCATGGGGATTGGCCTTTCCTGAGGCCACCAGAGCGGGTCCCTGAGGTCCCCGTCGTAAGTCGAGAGCACCTGCCGCAACTCGAGAAAATCCAGGAGGTTCTCCCCTCCAGGCGAGATGAGGCCCATTTCCGCTGAGGCGTCTCGAGGCTAAATCACATCTAACATCTGGAACTTCCAAAGGGTCCTTCACACCCTTGCTGCAACTCAAGAAGTTCCCCGACATACCCGTCTCCACTCGAGAGGAAGCACGAGAGTCCCGGCCACATCCAGAGGAGCCCCGTTTCTGCCTCCTAGCTCGAGAGGAGGGATCCTTTCCCTGCGTGGTCGGGAAAGAATTCCCAGTGTTCCCGTCGCATCTCAAGAGGAGGCGCTCTCCACAGGAAAGGCGAGAGGAACTCCAGGGTCGTGCCACCATTCCCAGAGTCCCCCAGATATCTCAGTCCATTACAGGGAAACCTGTTTTCCCTGCACTGCGTCGACTTTCAAGCCGAGGATCGACTCACACCAACGGTGGCACGTGGGACAGCCCTGTGGGAAAGCCTCGATGGGAAAGCCTCCTGGGAAAGCCTCGAGGGAAAGCCACATATCCCTTGATGCCACGCGAAGGGAAGCGTGACACTGCTGCTACAGCTCTTGAGGAAAGCGCACTTGCATGCCCCCACTCGAGACGAGGACTGACTCCCCTGGGGAGACTCCAGAAGTACCCCAAGATCCTTGTCAGCACTGGAGAGGAATCCTCAGGTTCCGGCACCGACTCCACACGAAGGTCTTAGGCCCCGGCATCGACGGGAGAGGAATCCCGAGAGGCCCCGAGCAACTCGCATGGGGACTGGCCTTTCCGAGGCCACCAGAGCGGTCCCTGAGGTCCCGTCGTAAGTCGAGAGCACCTGCCGCAACTCGAGAAAATCCAGGAGGTTCTCCCCTCCAGGCGAGATGAGGCCCATTTCCGCTGAGGCGTCTCGAGGCTAATCACACTCTAACCTCTGGAACTTCCAAAGGGTCCTTCACACCCTTGCTGCAACTCAAGAAGTTCCCCTGACATACCCGTCTCCACTCGAGAGGAAGCACGAGAGTCCCGCCCACATCCAGAGGAGCCCCGTTTCCGCCTCCTAGCTCGAGAGGAGGGATCCTTTCCCTGCGTGTTCGGGAAGAATTCCCGGCGTTCCCGTCGCATCTCAAGAGGAGGCGCTCTCCACAGGAAAGGCGAGAGGAACTCCAGGGTCGTGCCACCATTCGCCAGAGTCCCCCAGATGTCTCAGTCCATTCCAGGGAAACCTGTTTTCCCTGCACTGCCTCGACTTTGCAAGCCGAGGATCGACTCACACCACGGTGGCACGTGGGACAGTCCTGTGGGAAAGCCTCAAGTGGGAAAGCCCACTGATGCCCTTGATCCACGCGAAGGGAAGCGTGACACTGCTGCTACAGCTCGGGAGGAAAGAGCACCTGCATGCCCCCACTCGAGACGAGGACTGACTCCCCTGGGGAGACTCCAGAAGTACCCCAAGATCCATGTCAGCACTGGAGAGGAATCCTCAGGTTTCCGGCACCGACTCCACACAAGGTCTTAGGCCCCGGCATCGAGGGAGAGGAATCCCGAGAGGCCCCCGAGCAACTCGCATGGGGACTGGCCTCTCCTGAGGCCACCAGAGCGGGTCCTCTGAGGTCCCCAGTCGTAAGTCGAGAAGCACCTGCCGCAACTCAGAGAAAATCCAGGAGGTTCTCCCCTCCAGGCGAGATGAGGCCCATTTCCGCTGAGGCGTCTCGAGGCTAATCACATCTAACCTCTGGAACTTCCAAAGGGTCCTTCACACCCTTGCTGCAACTCAAGAAGTTCCCCGACATACCCGTCTACACTCGAGAGGAAGCACGAGAGTCCCGCCCACATCCAGAGGAGCCCCGTTTCCGCCTCCTAGCTCGAGAGGAGGGATCCTTTCCCTGCGTGGTCGGGAAAGAATTCCCAGCGTTCCCGTCGCATTCTCAAGAGGAGGCGCTCTCCACAGGAAAGGCGAGAGGAACTCCAGGGTCGTGCCACCATTCCCAGAGTGCCCCAGATGTCTCAGTCCATTCCAGGGAAACCTGTTTTCCCTGCACTGCCTCTACTTTCAAGCCGAGGATCGACTCACACCACGGTGGCACGTGGGACAGCCCTGTGGGAAAGCCTCGTGGGAAAGACTCGGGGAAAGCCTCGAGGGAAAGCCGCAGATCCCTTGTTCGACTCGAAGGGAAGCTTGACACTGCTGCTACAGCTCGGGAGGAAAGCGCACGTGCATGCCCCCACTCGAGACGAGGACTGACTCCCCTGGGGAGACTACAGAAGTAGCCCCAAGATCCATGTCAGCACTGGAGAGGAATCCTCACGTTCCGGCACCGACTCCAAGCAAGGTCTTAGGCCCCGGCATCGACGGGAGAGGAATCCCGAGAGGCCCCCGAGCAACTCGCATGGGGACTGGCCTTTCCTGAGGCCACCAGAGAGGGTCCCTGAGGTCCCCGTCGTAAGTCGAGAGCACCTGCCGCAACTCGAGAAAATCCAGGAGGTTCTCCCCTCCAGGCGAGATGAGGCCCATTTCCGCCTGAGGCGTCTCGAGGCTAATCACACCTAAGCTCTGGAACTTCCAAAGGGTCCTTCACACCCTTGCTGCAACTCAAGAAGTTCCCCGACATACCCGTCTCCACTCGAGAGGAAGCACGAGAGTCCCGCCCACATCCAGAGGAGCCCCGTTTCCGCCTCCTAGCTCGAGAGGAGGGATCCTTTCCCTGCGTGGTCGGGAAAGAATTCCCGGCGTTCCCGTCGCATCTCAAGAGGAGGCGCTCTCCACAGGAAAGGCGAGAGGAACTCCAGGGATCGATGGCACATTCCCAGAGTCCCCCAGATGTCTCAGTCCATTCCAGGGAAACCTGTTTTCCCTGCACTGCTTCGACTTTCAAGCCGAGGATCGACTCACAACACGGTGGCACGTGGGACAGTCCTTTGGGAAAGTCATCGTGGGAAATGCCTCGTGGGAAAGCCTCGAAGGAAAGCCACAGATCCCTTGATCCATGCGAAGGGAAAGCGTGACACTGCTGCTACAGCTCGGGAGGAAAGCGCACTTGGATGCCCCCACTCGAGACGAGGACTGAGTCCCCTGGGGAGACTCCAGAAGTACCCCAAGATCCATGTCAGCACTGGAGAGGAATCCACAGGTTTCGGACACCGACTCCACACATGGTCTTAAGCCCCAGCATCGACGGGAGAGGAATCCCGAGAGGCCCCCGAGCAACTTCGCATGGGGACTGGCCTTTCCTGAGGCCACCAGGAGCGGTCCCTGAGGTCCCCGTCGTAAGTCCGAGAGCACCTGCCGCAACTCGAGAAAATCCAGGAGGTTCTCCCCTTCCAGGCGAGATGAGGCCCATTTCCCCTGAGGCGTCTCGAGGCTAATCACACCTAACCTCTGGAACTTCCAAAGGGTCCTTCAACACCCTTGCTGCAACTCAAGAAGTTCCTCGACATACCCGTTTCCACTCGAGAGGAAGCACGAGAGTCCCACCCACATCCAGAGGAGCCCCGTTTCCGCTTCCATAGCTTCGAGAGGAGGGATTCCATTTCCCTGTGAGGTCGAGAAAGAATTCCCGGCGATTCCCGTCGCATCTCAAGAGGAGGCGCTCTCCACAGGAAAGGCGAGAGGAACTCCTGGGTCGTGCCACTATTCCCAGAGTCCCCCAGATGCTCAGTCCATAACAGGGAAACCAGTTTTCCCAGCACTGCCTCGACATTCAAGCCGAGGATCGACTCACACCACGGTGGTACGTGGGACAGCCCTGTGGGAAATCCTCGTGGGAAATCCTCGTGGGAAAGCCTCGAAGGAAAGCCACAGATCCCTTGATCCATGCGAAGGGAAAGGTGACACTGCTGCTACAGCTCGGGAGGAAAGCGCACTTGGATGCCCCCACTCGAGACGAGGACTGAGTCCCCTGGGGAGACTCCAGAAGTACCCCAAGATCCATGTCAGCACTGGAGAGGAATCCACAGGTTTCGACACCGACTCCACACATGGTCTTAAGCCCCAGCATCGACGGGAGAGGATCCCGAGAGGCCCCTGAGCAACTCGCATGGGGATTGGCCTTTCCTGAGGCCACCAGAGCAGGTCCCTGAGGTCCCCGTCGTAAGTCGAGAGCACCTGCCGCAACTCGAGAAAATCCAGGAGGTTCTCCCCTCCAGGCGAGATGAGGCCCATTTCCGCTGAGGCGTCTCGAGGCTAATCACACCTAACTTCTGGAACTTCCAACGGGTCCTTCACACCCTTGCTGCAACTCTAAAAGTTCCCCGACATACCCGTCTCCACTCGAGAGGAAGCACGAGAGTCCCGCCCACATCCAGAGGAGCCCCGTTTCCGCCTCCTTGCTCGAGAGACGGGTTCCTTTCCCTGCGTTTTCGGGAAAGAATTCCCGGCGTTCCTGTCGCATCTTAAGAGGAGGCACTCTCCACAGGAAAGGTGAGAGGAACTCCAGGGTCGTGCCACCATTCCCAGAGTCCTCCAGATGTCTCAGTCCATTCCAGGGAAACCTGTTTTCCCTGCACTGTTTCGACTTTCAAGCCGAGGATCGACTCACACCATGGTGGCACGTGGGACAGCCCTGTGGGAAAGCCTCGAGGGAAAGCCACAGATCCCTTTATCCACGCGAAGGGAAGCGCGACACTGCTGCTACAGCTCGGGAGGAAAGCGCACGTGCATGCCCCCTCTCGAGACGAGGACTGACTCCCTTGGGCAGACTCCAGAAGTACCCCAAGATCCATGTCAGCACTGGAGAGGAATGCTCAGGTTACGGCACCGATTCCACACAAGATCTAGGGCCCCTGCATCGATGGGAGAGGAATCCCGAGAGGCCCCCGAGCAACTCGCATGGGGACTGGACTTTCCTGAGGCCACCAGAGCGGGTCCCTGAGGTCCCCGTCGTAAGTCGAGAGCACCTGCCGCAACTCGAGAAAATCCAGGAGGTTCTCCCCTCCAGGCGAAATGAGGCCCATTTCCGCTGAGGCGTCTCGAGGCTAATCACATCTAACATCTGGAACTTCCAAAGGGTCCTTCACACCCTTGCTGCAACTCAAGAAGTTCTCTGACATACCCGTCTCCACTCGAGAGGAAGCACGAGAGTCCCGCCCACATCCAGAGGAGCCCCGTTTCCGCCTCCTAGCTCGAGAGGAGGGATCCTTTTCCTGCGTGGTGGGGAAAGAATTCCCGCGTTCCCGTCGCATCTCAAGTGGAGGCGCTTGCCAGGGTCCAGCCCCGGTGGATCCAGGGAATTCGAAGGGTGGACGGCGTTGGCGTGGAAAGACTTGTTTGTTTATTAATGTAAGATTAGGTTAAGAAACTATAGTGTAATAAGAAGATTAAGTGGAGGAAGAGGGCTGAATAGCTTGGTTTTCACGGAAGGCCATTAAAATTCCAGACAAGGAATTTGCACCATCTACGTTTGGCCACCGGCGCCCGCTTGAATATCTAAGGGTGCCTCGCCTTAAGCTCCCTTTCGTGCGGGTCTTAGCAGCCGGGGCAAGTAAGTAGACCTGGCGAGCCTCCGCGCCCCAGATGGCAGATTCAGCCTGAAGTTAAAGTAAAGAGCAGAGAGAGGGAAGGGGAGAGAAGAAGAGAGAGAGAGAGACATGGGGGATCCAGAGTCCCAAGAAACTAGGCCGAGAGACTAGTTCGAGAAACTGGTCCAATCCTTTATTGTTCAGAAGGCCTTTTATACTTTTGATAAAACATGGAGATCAATGGGTAACACAGAATTATGTAGCGTTCGCAGCGCAGACTCTTTCTATACATCATTTTGTATACAAAAGGTCTCTGGTGATTTACATTATCTTCTGGCCAAGAGGCTTGTTAACACTTTTTAGCTCTCTTCCTTAATGAATGTTAATTTTGTTTCCCCTGAAGTGTTTTTTTTAATCTGCATCTCCTTAAAGCATTAAAGTTACATCTCTATAGAACAAAGGTGCAGTGCGATAGAACAAAGGTGCAGTGGGATATAACAAAGAAGGTACTTAACTCGAGGATCTAATGTTGCTAATACTAGGTCTACTACTGTTTTTCTATATACCAACTATATCTAAAAATAAAGGATATGAAAATTTGGCAGCAAACATTGACTCAACAAATGAAACTTATAATCAGTCCTATTCTAAAGATTTTGACTCCTCGGAAGCCCCTACATTCCTAGGATGTTTTAAGCTTCCTGTGCCTCCTGCGGTCAGGAGGCCTCAAACAAACACACTTGCAGAGTCCTGCAGGCAGGCTAGAAAGCCATCGGAGGGGTTTTTTGGATTGAAACACTCTTTCAAATGCAGAAGACTAAAGCCCTGAATTGACTTTTTCCAGAAAATGTCAGAAAGAGTGGAAAAGCAGAGCACAAAAGCCGGCAGATTTTTGTTGGGGTACATGCTTAGGAATTTCCAGAGGGGCCCCTGAAGTCTGAGCACGCCTTGCGTATGTCAGCTTCCTTCCTCATGACCTTGTCACGGGCGGGATTCCTCACAAAGGCTTCCGGCAGGCGCTCTCCACAGGAAAGGCGAGAGGAACTCCAGGGTCGTGCCACCATTCCCAGAGTCCCCCAGATGTCTCAGTCCATTCCAGGGAAACCTGTTTTCCCTGCACTGCCTCGACTTTCAACCCAAGGATCGACTCACACCACGGTGGCACGTGGGACAGCCCTGTGGGAAAGCCTCGTGGGAAAGCCTCCTGGGAAAGCCTCGAGGGAAAGCTACAGATCCGTTGATCCACGCAAAGGGAAGCGCGACACTGCTGCTACAGCTCGGGAGGAAAGCGCACGTGCATGCCCCGACTCGAGACGCGGACTGACTTCCCTGGGGAGACTCCAGAAGTACCCCAAGATCCATGTCAGGGCTGGAGAGGAATCCTCAGGTTCCGGCATCGACTACACACAAGGTCTTAGGCCCCGGCATCGACGGGAGAGGAATCCGAGAGGCCCCCGAGCAATTCGCATGGGGACTGCATTTCCTGAGGCCACCAGGGCGGTCCCTGAGGTCCCCGTCTTAAGTCCACAGTACCTGCCGCAACTCGAGAAAATCCAGGAGGTTCTCCCCTTCAGGCGGAGATGAGGCCCATTTCCCCTGAGGCGTCTCGATGCTAATCACACCTAACCTCTGGAACTTCCAAAGGGTCCTTAACACCCTTGCTGCAACACAAGAAGTTCCTCGACATACCCGTTTCCAATCGAGAGGAAGCACGAGAGTCCCACCCACATCCAGAGGAGCCCCGTTTCCGCTTCATAGTTCCAGAGGAGGGATTCTTTTCCTGTGTGGTCGAGAAAGAATTCCCGGCGATCCCGTCGCATCTCAAGTGGAGGCGCTCACCACAGGAAAGGCGAGAGGAACTCCTGGGTCGTGCCACTATTCCAGAGTCCCCCAGATGCTCAGTCCATAACAGGGAAAACCAGTTTTCCCAGCACTGCCTCGACTTTCAAGCGAGGATCGACTCACACCACGGTGGTACGTGGGACAGCCAGTGGGAAAACGTCGTGGGAAAGCCTCGTGGAAAGCCTCGTGGAAAGCCCTCAAGGAAAGCCACAGATTCCTGATCACGCAAGGGAAGAGTGACACTGCTGCTACAGCTCTGAGAGGAAATGCACG
>NW_017200659.1:0-6939 GCF_001704415.2 Capra hircus
GCTTTCCCACAAGGCTATTCCACTTGCCACCATGGTGTGAGTCGATCCTCGGCGTGAAAGTCGAACCAGTGCAGGGAAAACAGGAACCTCCTTCCCCACAGTAGGGGATACACTGTCCCCTTGGGCGGGTATCTCCAGGGCACTCGCGCTGGGGGTTGCCCGCGGAGGTGCGGGCCTCAGGCTCCACGTGAGAAAAGCCCCAAATGGCATTAGCTGCCAGTCCAGACGCTGGCCCTCAGGTCTCTGGCCGGAGCCTTGGGCTCCAGGCAACTCAAAGCCCTCGGGGTGGCACTCTGGGACTGCTGTAGGGAAAGGATGCCAAGAGCCCACGGAGGAGTTGGGGAGGGGGCATGGGGGAAACGGAGGCGAGGACAGCGAGGGATCTAGGTGGAGGCGCTGGAGAGAGCGTCTGGTGTCCCGGAATGCCTCGGAGGAGCCAGCGGGGGACAGTCGAGGACCAGGGACCTGTGGAATGTGAAAAGGCGGGAAATCTCAGAGCAAGGCAGGCTGGGAAAGGGGGCGTTGGTGGCCAATTCAAAGGGACCTAGGGGCGTTTCCTGGGCGGTGAGTTCCCTTGGCACTGCTGAGGGCCCCTGATTGATCCACTCGGGTTGAACCCACCCCCCGCTGCGAGGGAGGGCCACAAACCAAAGCCCCGAACTGCCCGCCCACCCCAACGGGGATCTTGTGCCTAAAAAATATCAGGGTCTCTGCTTGGAAAGAGGCCAGGGGCGGCCCCCCCATCTACCCACCCAAAACCCTATTGACGTCAATGGTGGCGGAGACGCCTCCCGTTCTCCAGAGTCCTGAGCTGCTGGGTCCCCGCCACTCGGCCAGCAGTCTGCAGCGTGCCCGTGTGCCTCTCCCACCATGGCTTCGTCCGGCTCCTCCAGCACCTCAAGCGGTACGTTTGCCCTCGGTCCTGTGGTCGGATCACATCTCAGGGGATTTGCGGGTGGCCTGGGCAAGGGCTCTCGGCCAATGTGTTGACCCCCCTCCCACCCGAGAACGGCTGGGACCCATCGGCCAGGCCCGGGTTCCGAGGCGTCAGGTGTGCCCAAATTCGGAGGGCGTGGCATCGTTCGTTCATCTTGCTCCTTTGGCACACACATGGCTTCTCCGTTCTCTTTTCTGGAAGACAGTGTTGTTTCAGGGGCGTGCTGCGGGGGCGGGGCCGGGTTGGGGGGTGGTGGGAGCGGGTGCTTTGCTGGGATGAGGCCCTTTATCCTCACATCTTCATGTGGGAATGGGAGTCGGGGAGCTCTGTGGCCTTGCTGCCTTCAGTGGCTTCCTCTGCACAGGGGCCTAGTGGCTTCTGCCTTTTGTCAGGCGTTACGGGGTTTGGGCGTCGCTTTGGTGGCCTTGGCCTTTGCCTTGGCCTGGGCCTTGGCCTTGCCCTTGGCGTTGCCGTTGCCCTTGCCTTGGTCTTGGGCTTGGCCTGCCCTGCCCTTGAACTTGACTTGACCTTGACCTTGACCTTGAACTTGAACTTGGGCTTGACCTTGAACTTGAATTGAACTTGACCTTGACTTGACTTGACTTGAACTTGAACTTTGAACTTGAACTTGAACTTGAACTTGAACTTCAACTTGAACTTGACCTTGAACTTGAACTTGAACTTGACTTGAACTTGAACTTGAACTTGACTTGAACTTGAACTTGACCTTGAACTTGACTTGAACTTGAACTTGAACTTGAACCTTGACTTGAAACTTGAACTTTGAACTTGAACTTTTGAACTTGAACTTTGAACTTGACTTGAACTTGAACTTGAACTTGAACTTGACCTTGACCTTGAACTTGAACTTGAACTTGAACTTGACCTTGAGAGAACTTGAAACTTGAACTTGAACTTTGAGACCCCTTGAAAGACCTTGACCTTGACTTTGAACTTAAACTTCACCTTGATCTTGAGCTTGAACTTGAACTTGAACTTTGAGAACTTGACCTTGAACTTGAACTTGACTTGACCTTGACCAACGGGAGACCTCGAGATTTGCTCAGAGCACCGGAGGTCCAGAAGCAGGGCCCTGTATCTCCCCTTCCCTTTGTGATCATTGCAAAGACATTCCTAGCTGATAGCGGGAGTGCCCCTGAAGAAGCAAGCAGTGGGAGTGTGTTTGACACGACTGTGTGCCTTCCTGGCCTCAGCTCCACAAGGGGCCTTTCCTCTCGAAGTAGGCCCCATGTCCCCTTGGGGAGGGTGTCATGCCTCTTTTCTCCTCACTGCCAAAGGGTGGAGCCAAGCTCGCTCTGTCAGAGGTACAAAAACAGCAATTGAATGGATTTTCAAGCTCTTGCTAGGCTGCACCCTTTCAGGGCCCACTTTACTGAAACAGGTGCTCTGTGGCCCCTGGTTGGGTATGCAGGTTCACAAACAGGGTGAGATCCTGTCCAAGCCAAGAATTTTCCTGAAAGACCTAGGCTCACTAGAGCTCTCCTCCAGAGCAAAGGGGATAGAGGAGATGTATGGAGGAGTCTTTGCCTTTCCCTGTGAGTGTGGGGCTACTCCCTACGGCCCCAAGCTCAGGGATAACTGCCTCTAAGAAAGGAATGGCAAGAAGCGCTATTCTTGGAGGTTGGGACAGGGAGTTCGCAGCATGTGGGGAAAGAAAGACTTCTTCGGGGAAGAAGAGGCAACCACCGGGGGTGTTTTGCAAGCCTCTATTTGGAAGGAACAGGTTTGCTTATACAACTCAAGACCTCCAGATCTGCTCAGAGGACTGAAGTTCCAGAGACAGGGCCATGTATCTCCCCTTCCCTTTGAGATCCTTGCAAAGACATTCCTAGCAGATCGTGGGAGTGCCCATGAAGAAGCAAGCAGCGGGAGTGTGCTTGACATCACTGGCTGCCTACCTGGGCTCAGCTCCTCAAGGGGCCTTTCTCTCCTGGTAGGCCTATGTCCCCTTTGGGAGAGGGTGGTGCCCTCTTCCCTCCACACTGCCAAAGGGTGGAGGTGGAGCAAACTCGTTCTCTCCGAGGTAAAAAAAAAACAAATTGGATGGATTTTTAAGCTCTTGCTATGCTGCACCCCTCCAGGACCCACTCGAGCAAAACAGGTGCCTGTGGCCCCTAGGTCGGGTATGCAGGTTCACACACTGGGTGGGATCCCGTCAAAGCCAAGAATTTTCCTGACAGACCTAGGCTCACTAGAGCTCTCCTCCAGAGGAAAGGGGACAGAAAAGACGTGTGTGTGGAGGTGGCTCTGCCTTTCCAGGTCCCAATCTCAGGGATAACTGCCCCTAAGAAAGGAACTGCTGCTGCTGCTGGCTAAGTTGCTTCAGTCGTGTTCGACTCTGTGCGACGCCATAGACGGTAGCCCACTAGGCTCCCCGTCCCTGGGATTCTCCAGGCAAGAACAGTAAGTGGGTTGCCATTGCCTTCTCCAATGCATGAAAGTGAAAATGAAAGTGCAGTCGCTCAGTCGTGTCCGACCCTCAGCGACCCCACGGACTGCAGCCTACCAGGCTTCTCCGTCCATAGGATTTTCTGAAAGGAACTGCAAGAAGCGCTTTTCCAGGAGGCTGGGAAAGGGTGTTCGCAGGATGTGGGGAAAGAGAGCCTCCTTCGGGGAAGAATAGGCGGCCACTTGTTTTGTGTTGCAAACCTCTATTTGGAAGGAACAGGTTAGCTTATACAAAGGGAGACCTCCAGATCTGCTCAGAGGACCAAAGTTGCAGAGGCAGGTCGGTGTATTTTCCCTTCACTTTGCGATCCTTGCAAAGACATTCCTTGCTGATAGATGATTCAGCAAGGGCCTTTGAGACTGTTGTTTTCTTTCTAGGTTCAAAGATTCCTTCAGTTCCTAATATAGATATCCTAGAAATTATCTGACATCCGTGAAAATCTGATATGTCCTGGTCAAATGCTGTCAGTTATAATTCCAGTTATCATATTAAAGCATTTCAAGTCGCAGCAGTGACCAGATTACATTGTCAATTTCTATTTAATCAGGTTTTAACCATGTCCTCTATGGTTTCACACTGATGCCTTTGCAGAAATACTGCTACTTCAAGATATATGGAATATACTTTTTTTAAGCTTACGATAATTTTTGTTTGTTTGTTTGTTTGTCTTCTGGTAAGCTGGTACCAGATGGAATTTAGTCTCCTCTCTAGGTTAAGAACAAAGTTTTCTTAGAATGCAATTTTTGATAACAGACTATGGATTTCTTTACCTTTCATTGATTTATAATTGTTTTCATCATCTGTTTTTTTACTTCGGTAAAGTAAATAAGCCTTATTTAAGATTTTGGTACATGTAGGATGGACTAAGCTTTCCCCACTCTTGCAAGTTCCCTTAACCCTTCAGATTCTTCTCGTGGGACCAAGATCTCACTTTCCTCCAGAGGGACAATCCAAGCTTTTTATTAGTTGATCTGCCCTGACATCAGAGTCCATTTGAGCACGAGTTGGCCTATAATTTAGGCATGAAACTATGACTACATAAAGAAAAGGTGACTTTATGATTCAGGGATGGCCATGATATGCCTTGCACTTCAGAGAAAATGGGTTAAAATGATTTTTTTTTCTTCAAAACTGCACAGCCAGTTCTTTCAGCATATGCAATTGAAAACATCTAGTCATTAGGTCAGTTTTCATTCCAATCCCAAAGAAAGGCAATGACAAAGAATATTCAAGCTGCTGCACAATTGCACTCATCTCACACACTAGTAAAGTAATGCTCAAAATTCTCCAAGTTCACATGAACTGTGAACTTCCAAATGTTCAAGAGGGATTTAAAACATGCAGAGAAACCAGAGATCAAACTGCCAACATCCACTGGATCATTGAAAAAGCAAGAGAGTTCCAGAAAAAGACATCTATTTCTGCTTTATTGACTATGCCAAAGCCTTTGACTGTGTGGATCACAAATAAACTGGGAAAATTCTGAAAGAGATGGGAATACCAGACCACCTGACCTGTCTCTTGAGAAACCTGTATGCAGGTCAGGAAGAAACAGTTCGAACTGGACATGGAACAACAGACTGGTTCTAAATAGGAAAAGGAATATGTCAAGGCAGTGTATTGTCACCCTGCTTATTTAACTTATATGCAGAGTACATCATGAGAAACACTGGGCTGGAGGAAGCACACGCTGGAATCCAGATTGCTGGGAGAAATATCAAGAATCTCAGATATGCAGATGACACCACCCTTATGGCAGAAAGTGAAGAAGAACTAAAGAGTCTCCTGATGAAAGTGAAAGAGGAGAGTGAAAAAGTTAGCTTAAAGCTCAGCATTCAGAAAACTAAAATCATTGCATCCAGTCTCATCACTTCATGGCAAATAGATGGGAAAACATTGGAAACAGCAGCAGACTATTTTGGGGGGCTTGGAAATCACTGCAGGTGATGTCTGCCTCCATGAACTTAAAACGTATTTATGACTTGGAAGAAAAGTGATGACCAAACTAGACAGCATATTAAAAAGCCGAGACGTTGCTTTGCCAACAAAGATCCATCCAGTCAAGGCTATGGTTTTTCCATATGTCATGGATGGATATGAAAGATGTACTATAAAGAAAGTGACAGCTGAAAATTGGATGCTTTTGAACTGTGGTGTTGGAGAAGATGCTTGTAGGTCGCTTAGACTACAAGGAGACGCAACCACTCCATCCTAAAGGAAATCAGGTCTGAATATACATTGGAAGGACTAATACTGAACCTGAAACTCCAATACTTTGGCCACTTGATGTGAAGAGCTGACTCACTTGGAAGTTGCTTTGATTTGCCTGTGAGTGTGGGAGCCCTCCCTGGGCAAAGGGCCTCAGGGGTCATTGCCACTGAATCACGACCTCCAAGCAAGCGCATTCCAGCTGTGTACATTCAGGAAGCAGGAGACTGGGAAAACTATCTTCCTTAGAGGAAGGAAAGTCATCCACAGAGAGTGTGTTTTCAGGCCTCTCTTGCAGCAAGTGTTTTGCTTCTCAGACATCAGAGCTGCAGGCTTGCTCTGAGGGCCTCAATTGCAGAGTCAGGGCTGTGTGTCTCACTGCACTTTCCAAGCATTGCAGACACATTCCTAGGTTGGAGCAGTGCTTCCCATGAGAAGAAGCCTCGGGAGTGTGTCTGAGCGGGCTGAGTGCATGCTAGGGTCACCTAGTCGAGGGCACCTTGCACATCCAATGGGCCCGGCGAGTAGCTATGGACCGGCCCTTCGGTTGAGACATCCCAAAGCAGGGAACAAAGCTAGCTCTGTCAGAAGGAGGAAAACAGCAATGGGATGGATTTTCAAGCAGTTGCTAAGTCACACCACGTTAGGGCTCCCCGGAAAGAAATGCGAATTTTGGCCTCTAGGCCCAGTATCCAGATGTGTGCACAGGATATTTTCCCCACAGGATCAAGAATGTTCCAGACAGACCTAAGCTCACTAGCTCTCTCCTGCAGAGGAAATGAAATATTGTTGCTGAACCACGAAAAGATGCTGGGATTCTTGGCTTATGGAGGAGAAGAATTCAATCCAGGGCCCAAGACGAGGCTTGATTGCTCAGAGCTTTTGTGCAATAGAGTTTTATTAAAGGATAAAGGAGATAGAGAAAGCTTCTGACAGAGACATCAAAGGGGCAGAAAGCGTACCCCTTGCTAGTGTTAGTAATGGAGTTATATACTCTCCAATAAGTTATGACAACGAACAAAAGAATGTCTGGAGGTTGTAAAGACTCACTAGACCTACTCCCATAATTTACATTTTAAGATAACAGGATTAGCCAGAAGGTTTTTCCAGAGACCGTCCTCAAAGAAGGATGCATGATTGTTATATAATCCTAAGGAATGTAGAGGGAAAAACAGTTTGTCCTTCCTTCCTCCTTGAGAATTCTAGACCCCTCTCTCCTTGGGACCCTTGAACTTCTTAGAAACCTGCCTTGGCAATGACTCTCTCAGAAACATGATTGAACAGCCGTTGGAGCTTCCTTTGACTTTCCTGGGAGGGAGGAGCC
>NW_017200660.1:0-6939 GCF_001704415.2 Capra hircus
TCTTGAGATGCGACGGGAACGCCGGGATTTCTTTCCCGATGACGCAGGGAAAGGATCCTCCTCTCGAGCTAGTAGGCAGAAACGGGGCTCCTCTGGATGTGGGCGGGACTCTCGTGCTTCCTCTCGAGTGGAGACGGTATGTCGGGGAACATCTTGAGTTGCAGCCAGGGTGTGAAGCACCGTTTGGAAGTTCCAGAGATTATGTGTGATTAGCCTCGAGACGCCTCAGCAGAAATGGGCCTCATCTCGCCTGGAGGGGAGAACCTCCTGGAATTTCTCGAGATAGGGCAGTTGCTCTCGACTTACGACGGGGACCTCAAGGACCCGCTCTGGGGGCCTCAGAAAAGGCCAGTCCCCATGCGAGTTGCTCGGGGCCTCTCGGGATTCCTCTCCCGTCGATGCCGGGGCCTAAGACCTTGTGTGGAGTCGGTTCCGGAATCTGAGGTTTCCTGTGCAGTTCTGACATGGATTTTGGGTACTTCTGGAGTCTCCCCAGGGGAGTCAGTCCTCGTCTCGAGTGGGGGCATGCACCTGCGCTTTCCTCCCTAGCTGTAGCAGGAGTGTCATGCTCCAGTCGCATGGATCAAGGTATCAGTGGCTTTCCCTCGAGGCTTTCCCACGATGCTTTCCAACAAGGCTTTCCCACGAGGATTTCCCACAGGGCTGTCCCACGTGCCACCGTGGTGTTAGTCGATCCTCGGCTTGAAAGTCGAGGCAGTGCAGGGAAAACAGGTCTCCCTGGAATGGACTGAGACATCTGGGGGACTCTGGGATTGGTGGCACGACCATGGAGTTCCTCTCGCCTTTCCTCTGGAGAGCGCCACCTCTTGAAATGCGTCGGGAACGCCGGGAAATCTTTCTCGACCACGCAAGGAAAGGATCCCTCCTCTCGAGCTAGGAGGCGCAAACGGGGCTCCTCTGGATGTGAGCGGGACTCTCCTGCTTCCTCTCAAGTGGAGACGGGTATGTCGGGGAACTTCTTGAGTTGCAGCAAGGGTGTGAATGACCTTTGGAAGTTCCAGAGGATAGGTGTGATTAGCCTCGAGACGCCTCTGCGGAAATGGGCCTCATCTCGCCTGGAGGGGAAAACCTCCTGGATTTTCTCGAGTTGCGTGCGGCAGGTGCTCTCGACTTACGACGGGGACCTCAGGGACCCGCTCTGGTGGCCTCAGGAACGGCCCAGTCGCATGCGAGTTGCTCGGGGACCTCCGGGATTCCTCTCCGTCGATGCCGGGGCCTAAGACCTTGTGTGGAGTCGGTGCCGGAACCTGAGGATTCTTCTCCAGTGCTGACATGAATCTTGGGCTACTTCTGGAGTCTCCACAGGGAGTCTTTCGTCGTCTCGAGTGGGGCATGCATGTGCGCTTTCCTCCCGAGCTGAAGCAGCAGATTCACGCTTCCTTCCCGTGGATCAAGGGATCTGTGGCTATCCTCGAGGCTTTCCCACGAGGCTTCCCACAGGTTTGTACCACGTGCCACCGTGGTGTGAGTCGTTCCTCGGCATGAAAGTCGAGGCAGTTCAGGGAAACAGGTTTCCCTGGAATGGACTGAGACATCTGGGGGTCTCTGGGAATGGTGGCACGACCCTGGAGTTCCTCTCGCCTTTCCTGTGGAGAGTGCCTCCTCTTGAGTTTGCGACGGGAACACCGAGAATTTTTTTACCGAACACACAAGGAAAGGGTCCCTTCTCTCGAGCTAGTAGGCGTAAATGGGGCTCCTCTGGATGAGGCGGGCACAGTCGTACTTCCTCTCGAGTGGAGACGGGTATGTCGGGGAACTTCTTGAGGTGCAGCAAGGGTGTGAAGGACCCTTTGGAAGTTCCAGATGTTAGGTGTGATTAACATCGAGACGCCTCAGCGGAAATGGGCCTCATCTCGGCTGGCGGGGAGAATCTCCTGGATTTTCTCGAGTTGCGGCAGGTGCTGTCGACTTACGACGGGGACCTCAGGGACCTGCTCTGGTGGCCTTAGGAAAGGACAGTCCCCAAGCGAGTTGCATGGGGGCCTTTCGGGATTCCTCTCCCGTCGATGCCGGGGCCTAAGACCTTGTGTGGAGTCCGTGCCGGAACATGAGGATTCCTCTCCAGTGCTGACATGGAAATTGGGGTACTTCTGGAGTTTCCCCAGGGGAGTCATTCCTCGTCTCGAGTGGGGGCTTGCACGTGCCCTTTCCTCCCGATCTTTACCAGCAGTGTCAGGCTTCCCGTCGAGTGAATTCAGTGATCTGTGGCTTTCCCTCGAGGCTTTCCCATGAGGCTTTCCCACCGAGGCTTTCCCACAGGGCTGTCCCACGTGCCACGGTGTTGTGAGTCGATCCTCGGCTTGAGAGTCGAGGTAGTGCAGGGAAAATAGGTTTCCCTGGAATGTACTGAGACATCTGGGGGACTTCTGGGAATGGTGGCACGACCCTGGAGTTCCTCTCGCCTTTCCTGTGGAGAGCGCCTCCTCTTGAGATGCGACGAGAACGCCGGGAATTCTTTCCCGACCACGCAGGGAAAGGATCCCTCCTCTAGAGCTAGGGGGCTGAAACGGGGCTCCTCTGGATGTGGGCGGGACTCACGTGCTTCCTCTCGAGTGGAGACGGGTATGTCGGGGAACTTCTTGAGTTTCAGTCAAGGGTGTGAAGGACCATTTGGAAGTTCCAGAGGTTAGGTGTGATTAGCCTCGAGACGCCTCAGCGAAATGGGGCTCACCTCGCCTGGAGGGGAGAACCTCGTGGATTATCTCGAGTTGCGGCAGGTGCTCTCGACTTACGACAGGGACCTCAGGGACCCGCTCTGGTGGCCTCAGGAAAGGCCAGTCCCCATGCGAGTTGCTCGGGGGCCTCTCGGGATTCCTGTCTCTGTCGATGCCGGGGGCCTAAGACCTTCTGTGGAGTCAGTGCTGTAACCTGAGGATTCCTCTCCAGTTCTGACATGGATCTTGTGGTACTTCTGGAGTCTCCCCAGGGGAGTCAGTCCTCGTCTCGAGTGGGGGCATGCATGTGCGCTTTCCTCCCGAGCTGTAGCAGCAGTGTCGCGCTTCCCTTCGACGTGGATCAAGGGATCAGGGGCTTTCCAAGGAGGCTTTCCCGCGAGGCTTTCCCACGAGGCTTTTCCCACAGGGCTGTCCCACGTGCCACCGTGGTGTGAGTCGATCCTCGGCTTGAAAGTCGAGGCACTGCAGGGAAGACAGTTTTCCCTGGAATGGACTGAGTCATCTGGGGTACTCTGGGAATGTGGCACGACCCTGGATTTCCTCTCGCCTTTCCTGTGGAGAGTGCATCCTCTTGAGATGCGAAGGGAACTCCGGGAATTCTTTCCCGACCACGCGGGGAAACGATACCTCCTCTCGAGCTAAGAGGCGGAAACGGGGCTCCTTTGGATGTGGGCGGGATTCTCGTGCTTTCTCTCGAGTGGAGACGGGTATGTCGGGGATCTTCTTGAGTTGCAGCAAGGGTGTGAAGGACCCTTTGGAAGTTCCAGAGTTTAGGTGTGATTAACTTCGAGACGCCTCAGCGGAAATGGGCCTCATCTCGCCTGGAGGGGAGAACATCCTGGATTTTCTCGAGTTGCAGCAGGTGCTCTCGACTTACGACGGGGAACTCAGGGACCCCGCTCTGGTGGCATCAGGAAAGGCCAGTCCCCATGCGAGTTGCTCGGGGGCCTCTCGGGATTCCCCTCCCTTCTATGCCGGTGCCTAAGATCTTGTGTGGAGTCGGTGCCGGAACCTGAGCATTCCTCTCCACTGCTGACATGGATCTTGGGGTACTTCTGGAGTCTCCCCAGTGGAGTCAGTCCTCGTCTCGAAGGGGGCATGCCACGTGCGCTCACCTCCCGAGCTGTAGCAGCAGTGCCACGCTTCCCTTCGCGTGGATTAAGGGATCAGGGGCTTTCCCTCCAGGCTTTCCCACGTGGCTTTCCCACGAGGCTTTCCCACAGGGCTGTCCCACGTGCCACCGTGGTGTGAGTCGATCCTCGCTTGAAAGTCGAGGCAGTGCAGGGAAAACAGGTTTCCGTGGAATGGACTGAGGCATCTGGGGGACTCTGGGAATGTGACACGACCCTGGAGTTCCTCTCGCCTTTCTTGTGGAGAGCGCCTCTTCTTGAGATGCGAAGGGAACGCCGGGAATTCTTTCCCGACCACGCAGGGAAAGGATCCCTCCTCTCAAGCTAGGAGGCGGAAACGGGGCTCCTCTGGATGTGGGCGAGACTCTCATGCTTCCTCTCGAGTGGAGACGGGTATGTCGGGGAACTTCTTGAGTTGCAGATATGGTGTGAAGGACCCTTTGGAAGTTCCAGATATTAGATGTGATTAGCCTCGAGACGCCTCTGCGGAAAAGGGGCCTCATCTTGCCTGGAGGGGAGAACCTTCTGGATTTTCTCGAGTTGCGGCAGGTGCTCTCGACTTATGACGGGGCCTCAGGGACCCGCTCTGGTGGCATCAGGATAGGCCAGACCCCATGAGAGTTGCTGGGGGGCCACTCGGGATTCCTCTGCCGTCGATGCCGGGGCCTAAGACCTTGTGTGGAGTCGGTGCCCCGAACCTGAGGATTCTACTCCAATGCAGTCATGGATCTTGTGGTACTTCTGGAGTCTCCCCAGGGGAGTCAGTCCTCGTCTCGAGTGGAGGCATGCACGTGCGCTTTCCTCCCGAGCTGAAGAAGCAGTGTCGCACTTCCCTTCTCGTGGATAAAGGGATCAGGGGCTTTCCCTCGAGGCTTTCCCACGAGGCTTTCCAACGAGGCTTTCCCACAGGGCTGTCCCACGTGCCACCGTGGTGTCAGTCGAACCTCGGCTTGAAAGTCGAGGCAGTGCAGGGGAAAACAGGTTTCCATGGAATGGACTGAGATATCTGGTTGTCTCTGGGAATGATGGCACGACCCTGGAGTTCCTCTCGCCTTTCCTGTGGAGAGCGCCTCCTCTTCAGATGCGACGGAACGCCGGGAATTCTTTCCCGACCACGATGGGAAAGGATCCCTCCCCTCGAGCTAGGAGGCGGAAACGGGGCTCCTCTGGATGTGGGCGGGACTCTCGTGCTTCCTCTCGAGTGGAGACGGGTATATCGGGGAACTTCTTGAGTTGCAGCAAGGGTGAGAAGGACCCTTTGTAAGTTCCAGATGTTAGATGTGATTAGCCTCGAGACGCCTCAGCGGAAATGGGCCTTATCTCGCCTGGAGGGGGAACCTCCTGGATTTCTTCGAGTTGCGGCAGGTGCTCTCGACTTACGATGGGGACCTCAGGGACACGATCTGGTGGCCTCAGGAAAGGCCAGTCCCCATGCGAGTTGCACGGGGCCTCTCGGGATTCCTCTCCCTTCGATGCCGGGGCCTAAGACCTTGTGTGGAGTCGGTGCTGGAACCTGAGGATTCCTCTCCAGTGCTGATATGGATCTTGGGGTACTTCTGGAGTCTCCCCAGTGGAGTCAGTCCTCGTCTCGAGTGGGGGCATGCACGTGCGCTTTCCTCCCGAGCTGTAGCAGCAGTGTCACTCTTCCCTACGCGTGGATCAAGGGATCTGTAGCATTCGCTCGAGGCTTTCCTAGGAGGTTTTCCCACGAGGCTTTCCCACAGGGCTGTCCCACGTGCCACCGTAGTGTGAGTCGATCCTCGGCTTAAAGTCGAGGCAGTGCAGGGAAAACAGGTTTTCCTGGAATGGACTGAGACATCCAGGGGACTCTGGGAATGTGGCACGACCCTGGAGTTCCTCTCGCCTTTCCTGTGGAGAGCGCCTCCTCTTGAGATGTGACAGGAACACCGGGAATTCTATCCCGACCACGCAGGCGAAGGATACCTCCTCTCGAGCTAGGAGGCGGAATCGGGGCTCCTCTGGATGTGGGCGGGACTGTCGTGCTTCCTGTCGAGTGGAGACGGGTATGTCGGGGAACTTCTTGAGTTGCAGCAAGGGTGTGAAGGACCCTTTGGAAGTTCCAGAGGTTCGGTGAATATCCTGGAGACGCCTCAGCAGAAATGGGCCTCATCTCGCCTGGAGGGGAGAACCTCCTGGATTTTCTCGAGTTGCGGCAGGTGCTCTCGACTTACGACGGGGGGACTTCAGCGACCCGCTCTGGTGGCCTCAGGAAAGGCCAGTCCCCATGCTAGTTGCTCTGGGGCCTCTTGGGATGCCTCTCCGTCAATATTGGTGCCTAAGGCCTTGTGTGGAGTCGGTGCCAAAACCTGATGTTTCCTCTCCAGTGCTGACATGGATCTTGGGGTACTTGTGGAGTCTCCCCAGGGGAGTCAATCCTGCGTCTCAAGTGGGGGCATGCACGTGCGCTTTCCTTCCGAGTTGTAGTAGGCAGTGTCACGCTTCCCTTCACGTGCAACAAGGGATCTGTGGCATTCCCTCGAGGATTTCCCACGAGGCTTTCCCACAGGGCTGTCCACGTGCCACCGTGCTGTGAGTCGATCCTCGGTTTGAAAGTCTAGGCAGTGCAGGGAAAACAGGTTTCCCTGGAATGGACTGAGACATCTGGGGACTCTGGGGAATGGGGCCTGATCCTTGAGTTTTCTCGCCTTTCCTGTGGAGAGCGCCTCCTCTTGAGATGCGACGGGAACGCTAGGAATTCTTTCCCGACCACGCAGGGAAAGGATCCCTCCTCTCGAGCGAGCAGGCGGAACGGGGCCACTCTGGATATGGCGGGACTCTCGGATTCCTCTAGATTGGAGACGGGTATGTCGGGGAACTTCTTGATTTGCAGCAAAGGTGTGAAGGACCCTTTTGGAAGTTCCAGAGTTAAAGTGTGATTACCCCTAGTTGCTCAGCGTAAATGGGCCTCATCTCGCCTGGAGGGGAGAAACTCCTGGATTTTCTCGAGTTGGGGCAGGTGCTCTCGACTTATGATGGGGACCTCAGTGATCCGCTCTGGTGCCCTCAGGAAAGGCCAGTTCCCATGCGAGGAGTGCGAGTGCCGGGGGCCTCTCGGGGGCCTCCTTGGTGTCCTCTCCCGTCGATGCCTGGGC
>NW_017200661.1:0-6938 GCF_001704415.2 Capra hircus
AGATCCATGCTGGAGAACTGTCTGGAGAGGAATGCTCAGGTTCCGGCACCGAATCCACACTAGATTTAGGCCCCAGTATCGACGGGAGAGGAATCCGAGAGGCCCCGAGCAACTTGCATGGGGACTGGTCTTTCCTGAGGCACCAGAGCGGGTCCTGAGGTCCCCATCGTAAGTCGAGAGCACCTGCAACATCGAAAAAATCCAGGAGGTTCTACCCTCCAGGCGAGATGAGTCCCATTTCCGCTGAGGCGTCTCGAGGCTAAACACATCCAACACCTGGAACTTCCAAAGGGTCTTTCACACCTTGCTGCAAATCAAGAAGTTCCCCGACATACCGTTTCCACTCGAGAGGAAGCACGAGAGTCCCGCCCACATCCAGAGGAACCCGGTTTCCCCTCCTAGCTCGAGAGGAGAGTTCCTTTCCCTGCGTGGTCGGGAAAGAATTCGAAGGGTTTCCGTCGCAACTCAAGAGGAGGTGCTCTCCACAGGAAAGGCAGAGGACTCCAGGGTCGTGCCACCATTCCCAGAGTCCCAGATGTCTCAGTCCATTCCAGGGAAACCTGTTTTCCTGCACTGCCTCGACGTTCAAGCCGAGGATCGACTCACACCACGGTGGCACGTGGGACATCCCTGTGGGAAAGCCTAGTGGTAAAGCCTCGAGGGAAAGCCACAGATCCCTTGACCACGGGAAGGTAAGCGCGACACTGCTGCTACAGCTCGGCAGGAAAGCGCACGTGCATGCCCCCACTCGAGACGAGGACTGACTCCCTGTGGAGACTCCAGAAGTACCCAAGATCCATGTCAGCACTGGGAGGAATCCTCAGGTTTCGGCATCGACTCCACACAAGGTCTTAGGCCCCGGCATCGACGGGAGAGTAATCCGAGAGGCCCCGTGCAACTCCCATGGGGACTGGCCTTTCCTGAGGCCACCAGAGCGGGTCCCTGAGGTCCCCATTATAATACGAGAGCACCTGCCGCAACTCGAGAATATCCAGGAGGTTCTGCCCTCCAGGCGAGATGAGGCCATTTGTGCTGAGGCGTCTCAGGGTAATCAGACCTAACCTCTGGAACTTCCAAAGGGTCCTTCACAACCTTGCTGCAACTCAAGAAGTTCCCGACATACCCGTCTCCACTCGAGAGGAAGCACGAGAGTCCCGCCCACATCCAGAGGAGCCCCGTTTCCCCTCCTGGCTCGAGAGGAGGGATCCTTTTACTGCGTGTCGGGAAAGAATTCCTGCATTTTCGTCGCATCTCAAGAGGAGGTACTCTTCCACAGGAAAGGCGAGAGGACTCCAGGGTCGTGCCACCATTCCCAGAGTCCCCAGATGTCTCAGTCCATTCCAGGGAAACCTGTTTTCCCTGCACTGCCTCGACTTTCAAGCGAGGATCGACTCACACCACGGTGGCACTTGGGACAGCCCTGTGGGAAGCCTGATGGGAAAGCCTCGTAGGTAAGCCTCGAGGGAAAGCAAGATCCCTTGATCCACGCGAAGGGAAGCGTGACACTGCTGCTACAGCTCGGAGGAAAGCGCACGTGCATGCCCCACTGAAGACGAGGACTGACTCCCCTGGGGAGACTCCAGAAGTACCCAAGATCCATGTCAGCACTGGAGAGGAATCCTCAGGTTCCGGCGCAACTCCACACAAGATCTTAGGTCCGGCATCGACGGGAGAGAATCCCGAGAGGCCCCCGAGCAACTCGCATGGGGACTGGCCTTTCCTGAGGCCACCAGAGCGGGTCCCTGAGGTCCCCATTATAATACGAGAGCACCTGCCGCAACTCGAGAATATCCAGGAGGTTCTTCCCTCCAGGCGAGATGAGGCCCATTTCCGCTGAGGGGTCCAGAGGCTAATCACATCTAACATCTGGGACTTCCAAAGGGTCCTTCACACCCTTGCTGCAAATCAAGATGTTCCCCAACATACCCGTCTCCACTGGAGAGGAAGCACGAGAGTCCCCGCCCACATCCAGAAGGAGGCCCCGTTTCCGGCTCCTAGCTCAAGAGGATGGGATCCTTTCCCTGCGTTGTCGGGAAAGAAATTCCCGGCGTTCCCGTCGGCATCTCAAGAGGAGGCGCTCTCACACAGGAAAGGCGAGAGGAACTCCAGGGTCGTGCCACCATTCCCAGATGTCCCCAGATGTCTCAGTCCATTCAAGGGAAACCTGTTTTCCCTGCACTGCCTCGACTTTCAAGCCGAGGATCGACTCACACCACGGTGGCACGTGGGACAGCCCTGTGGGAAAGGCCTCGTGGGAAAGCCTCTAGGGAAAAGCCACAGATCCCTTGATCCACGCGAAGGGAAGTGTGACACTGCTGCTACAGCTCGGGAGGAAAGCGCACGTGCATGCCCCCACTCGAAACGAGGACTGACTCCCCTGGGGAGAGTCCAGAAGTACCCGAAGATCCATGTCAGCACTGGAGAGGAATCCTCAGGTTCCGGCACCGACTCCACACAATGTCTTAGGCACCGGCATCGACGGGAGAGGAATCCCGAGAGGCACCCGAGCAACTCCCATGGGGACTGGCCTTTCCTGAGGCCACCAAGAGCGGGTCCTGAGGTCCCCATTATAATTCGAGAGCACCTGCCGCAACTCGAGAAAATCCAGGAGGTTCTCCCCTCCAGGCGAGATGAAGCCCATTTCCGCTGAGGGGTCTGGAGGCTAATCACATCTAACATCTGGAACTTCCAAAGGGTCTTTCACACCCTTCTTGCAACTCAAGATGTTCCCCGACATACCCGTCTCCAATTCGAGAGGAAGCACGAGAATCTCGCCCGGCATCCAAAGGAGCCCCGTTTCCGCCTCCAAGCTCGAGAGGAGGGACCCTTTCCCTGCGTGTTCGGGAAAGAATTCCCGGCGTTCCCGTCGAATCTCAAGAGGAGGCGCTCTCCACAGGAAAGGCGAGAGGAACTCCACGGTCATGCCACCATTCCCAGAGTTCCCCCAGATGTCTCAGTCCATTCCAGGGAAACCTGCTTTCCCTGCACTGCCTCGACTTTCATACCGAGGATCGACTCACACCACGGTGGCACGTGGGTCAGCCCTGTGGGAAAGCCTCGTCGGAAAGCCTCAAGGGAAAGCCTCGAGGGAAAGCCACAGATCCCTTGATCCACGCGAAGGGAAGGGTGACACTGCCGCTACAACTCCGGAGGAAAGCGCACGTGCATGCCCCCACTCGAGACGAGGACTGACGCCCCTGGCGAGACTCCAGAAGTAACCCCAAGATCCATGTCAGCACTGGAGAGGAATCCTCAGGTTCCGGTGCTAACTCCACACAAGGTCTTATGCTCTGGCATCAACGGGTGCGGAATCCCGGGAGGCCCTTGAGCAACTCGCATGGGGACTGGCCTTTTCCTGAGGCCACCAGAGCGGGTCCCTGAGGTCCCCGTGGAAAGTCGAGAGCACCTGCCGCAAATCGAGAAAATCCAGGAGGTTCTCCCCTCCAGCGAGATGAGGCCCATTTCCGCTGAGGCGTCTCCAGGCAAATCACACCTAACCTCTGAACTTCCAAAGGGTCCTTTACACCCTTGATGCAACACAAGAAGTTCCCCGACATACCCGTCTCCACTCGAGAGGAAGCATGAGAGTCCCGCCCACATCCAAAGGAGCCCCGTTTCCGCCTCCTACTCGAGAGGAGGCATCCTTTCGCTGCGTGTTCGGGACAGAATTCCCGGCGTTCCCGTCGCATCTCAAGAGGAGGCGCTCTCCACAGGAAGGGCGAGAGGAACTCCAGGGTCTTACCATCATTCCCAGAGACACCAGATGTCTCCGGTCCATTCCAGGGAAACCTGATTTCCCTGCACTGCCTCGACTTTCAAGTCGAGGATCAACTCACACCACGGTGGCACGTGGGACAGCCCTGTGGGATAGCCTCGTGGGAAAGCCTCGTGAGAAAGTTTCGTGGGAAAGCCTCTAGGGAAAGCCACAGATCCTTGATCCACGGGAAGGGAAGCGCGACACTGCTGCTACAGCTCGGGACGAAAGCGCACGTGCATGCCCCACTTCCATACGAGGAACTGACTCCCCTGGGGAGACTCCAGAAAGTACCCCAAGATCCATGTCAGCACTGGAGAGGAATGCTCCATTTCTGGCACCGACTCCACACAAGATCTTAGGCCCCCCGCATCGACGGGAGAGGAATCTCTAGAGGCCCCCGAGCAACTTGCTTGGGGGACTGGGCCTTTCCTGAGGCCACCAGAGCAGGTCCCTGAGGTCCCCGACATAAGTCTGAGAGCACCTGCTGCAACTCGAGAAAATCCAGGAGGTTCCCCCCGTCTAGGCGAAATGAGGCCCATTTCCGCTGAGGCGTCTCGAGGCTAATCACACCTAACCTTTAGAACTTCCAATGAGTCATCCACACCCTTGCTGCAACTCAAGAAGTTCCCCGACATACCCGTCTCCACTCGAGTGGAAGCACGAGAGTTCTGCCCACATCCAGAGTAGCCCCCGTTTCCGGCTTCTAGCTCGAGAGGAGGGATCCTTTCCCTGCGTGGTCGGGAAAGAAATTCCCGCGTTCCCGTCGCATCTCAAGAGGAGGCGCTATCCACACTAAAGCGAGAGGAACTCCAGGGTCGTGCCACCATTCCCAGAGTCCGCCAGATGTCTCAGTCCATTCCAGGGAAACCTGTTTTCCGTGCACTGCCTCGACTTTCCTGCGAGGATCGACTCATACCACGGTGGCAGGTGGGAGAGCCCTGTGGGAAAGCCTCCTGGGAAAGGCTCGTGGGAAAGCCTCCAATTGAAAGCCACAGATCCCTTGATCCACGCGAAGGGAAGAGCGCCACTGGCTGCTACAGCTCGGGAAGGAAAGCGCACGTGCGTGCCCCCACTCGAGACGAGGACTGACTCCCCTGGAGAGACTCCAGAAGGTCCTTCACACCCTGCTGCAACTCAAGAAGTTCCCCGACATACCAGTCTCCACTCGAGAGGAAGCACGAGAGTTCCCCCCACATCCTGAGGAGCCCCGTTTCCGCCTCCTAGCTCGAGAGGAGGGATCCTTTCCCTGCGAGGTCGGGATAGAATTCCCTGCGTTCCCGTCGCATCTCAAGAGGAGGCGCTCTCCACAGGAAAGGCGAGAGAATTTCCAGGGTCATGCCACCATTCCCAGAGTCCCCCCAGATATCTCAGTCCATTCCAGGGAAACCTGTTTTCCCTGCACTGCCTCGACTTTCAAGAGGAGGATTGACTCACACCACGGTGGCACGTGGGACAGCCCTGTGGGAAAGCCTCGTGGGAAAGCCTCGTGTGAAAGCCTCAAGGGAAAGCCTCGAGGGAAAGCCACAGATCCCTTGATCCACGCCAGGGGAAGCGCGAAACTGCTGCTACCAGCTCGGGAGGAAAGCGCACGTGCATGCCCCACTCGAGACAAGGACTGGCTCCCCGGGGAGACTGCAGAAGTACCCCAAGATCCATGTCAGCACTGGGAGAGGAATCCTCAGGTTTCGGTACCGACTCCACACAAGGTCTTAGGCCCTGGCATCGAAGGGAGAGGAATCCCAAGAGGCCCCCGAGCAACTCGCCAGGGGGACTGGCCTTTCCTGAGGCCACCAGAGCGGGTCCCGGATGTCCCCAAGGTAAGTCGAGAGCACCTGCTGCAACTCGAGAAAATCCAGGAGGTTCTCCTCTCCAGGAGAGACGAGGCCCATTTCCGCTCCGCCGTCTCGAGGCTAATCACACCTAACCTCTGGAAATTCCAAAGGGTCCTTTACCCCCTTGCTGCAACTCAAGCATTTCCCCGACATACCCGTCTCCACTCGAGAGGAAGCACGAGAGTCCCGCCCACATCCAGAGGAGCCCCGATTCCGCCTCCCTAGCTCGAGAGGAAGGGACCATTCCCTGCGTGGTCTTGAAAGAATTCCCGGCATTCCAGTCGCATCTCAGGAGGATGCTCTCTCCACATGAAAGGCGAGAGGAACTCCAGGTTCATGTCACCATTCCCAGAGACCCCCAGATATCTCAGTCCATTCCAGGGAAACATGTTCTCCCTGAACTGCCTCGAATTTCAAGCCGAGGATCGACTCACACCACGGTGGCACGTGGGACAGACCCTTGGGAAAGCCTCGTGGGAAAGCCTAGTGGAAAGCCTCGAGGGAAAGCCACAGGTCCCTTGATCCATGCGAAGGGAAGCGTGACACTGCTGCTACAGCTCGGGAGGAAAGCCCACGTGCATGCCTCCACTCGAGACGAGGACTGACTCCCCTGGGGAGACTCCAGAAGTACCAAAGATCCATGTCAGCACTGGAGAGGAATCCTCAGGTTCCGGCACCGACTCCACACATGGTCTTAGGCCTCGGCATCGACGGGAGAGGAATCCCGATAAGACCCCGAGCAACTCGCATGGGGACTGGCCTTTCCTGAGGCCACCAGAGGGTCCATGATGTCCCCTTCAGAAGTCGAGAGCACCTGCGGCAACTCGAAAAAACCCAGGAGGTGCTCCCCTCCAGGCGAGATGAGGTTCATTTCCTATAAGGCGTCTCAAGGCTAATCACACCTAACCTCTGGAACTTCCAAAGGGTCCTTCACACCCTTGCTACAACTCAAGAAGTTCCCGACAAACCCGTCTCCACTCGAGAGGAAGCACGAGAGTCCCGCCCACATCCAGAGGAGCCCCGTTTCCTCCTCCTAGCTCGAGAGGAGGGATCTTTCCCTGCGTGGTCGGGAAAGAATTCCCAGCGTTCCCGTCGCATCTCAAGAGGAGGCGCTCTCCACAGGAAAGCGAGAAGAACTCCAGTGTCGTATCACCATTCCCAGAGTCCCCAGATGTCTCAGTCCATTCCAGGGAAACCTGTTTTCCCTGCACTGCCTCGACGTTCAAGCCGAGGATCGACTCACCCACGGTGGCACGTGGGACAGCTCTGTGGGAAAGCCTCGTGGGAAAGCTCGTGGGAAAGCCTCGTGGGAAAGCCACAGATCCCTTGATCACACTAAGGACCGTGAC
>NW_017200662.1:0-6938 GCF_001704415.2 Capra hircus
TCCCTGGGATTCTCCAGGCAAGAACAGTAAGTGGGTTGCCATTGCCTTCTCCAATGCATGAAAGTGAAAATGAAAGTGCAGTCGCTCAGTCGTGTCCGACCCTCAGCGACCCCATGGACTGCAGCCTACCAGGCTTCTCCGTCCATAGGATTTTCTGAAAGGAACTGCAAGAAGCGCTTTTCCAGGAGGTTGGGAAAGGGAGTTCGCAGGATGTGGGGAAAGAGAGCCTCCTTTGGGAAGAATAGGCGGCCAGTTGTTTGGTGTTGTAAACCTCTATTTGGAAGGAACAGGTTAGCTTATACAAAGGAGACCTCCAGATCTGCTCAGAGGACCAAAGTTGCAGAGGCAGGTCGGTGTATTTTCCCTTCACTTTGCGATCCTTGCAAAGACATTCCTTGCTGATAGATGATTCAGCAAGGGCCTTTGAGACTGTTGTTTTCTTTCCTAGGTTCAAAGATTCCTTCAGTTCCTAGTATAGATATCCTAGAAATTATGTGACATCCATGAAAATCTGATATGTCCTGGTCAAATGCTGTCAGTTATAATTCTAGTTATCATATTAAAGCATTTCAAGTCGCAGCAGTGACCAGATTACTTTGTCAATTTCTATTTAATCAGGTTTTAACCATGTCCTCTATGGTTTCACACTGATGCTTTGCAGAAATACTGCTACTTCAAGATATATGGAATATACTTTTTTAAGCTTACCAATAATTTTTTGTTTGTTTGTTTGTCTTCTGGTAAGCTGGTACCAGATGGAAGTTAGTCTCCTCTCTAGGTTAAGAGAACAAAGTTTTCTTAGAATGCAATTTTTGATAACAGACTATGAGTTTCTTTACATTTCATTGATTTATAATTGTTTTCATCATCTGTTTCTTTACTTCGGTAAAGTAAATAAGCCTTATTTAAGATTTTGGTACATGTAGGATGGACTAAGCTTTCCCCACTCTTGCAAGTTCCCTTAACCCTTCAGATTCTTCTCGTGGGAACAAGATCTCACTTTCCTCCAGAGGGACAATCCAAGCTTTTTATTAGTTGATCTGCCCCTGATATCAGAGTCAATTTGAGCACGAGTTGGCCTATAATTTAGGCATGAAACTATGACTACATAAAGAAAAGTTGAGTTTTTGATTCAGGATGGCCATGATATGCCTTGCACTTCAGAGAAAATGGTTAAAATGATTTTTTTTTCTTCAAAACTGCACAGCCAGTTCTTTCAGCATATGCAATTGAAAACATCTAGTCATTAGGTCAGTTTTCATTCCAATCCCAATGAAAGGCAATGACAAAGAATATTCAAGCTGCTGCACAATTGCACTCATCTCACACGCTAGTAAAGTAATGCTCAAAATTCTCCAAGTTCACATGAACTGTGAACTTCCAAATGTTCAAGAGGGATTTTAAAAATGCAGAGATTCCTTTAAAAATTGCAAATAGAACTACCTTATGACCCAGCAATCCCACTTCTGGGCATACACACCGAGGAAACCAGAATTGAAAGAGACACATGTACCCCAATGTTCATCGCAGCACTGTTTATAATAGCCAGGACATGGAAACAACCTAGATGTCCATCAGCAGATGAATGGATAAGAAAGCTGTGGTACATATACACAATGGAGTATTACTCAGCCCGTTAAAAGAATTCATTTGAATCAGTCTGATGAGATGGATGAAACTGGAGCCGATTATACAGAGTGAAGAAAGCCAGGAAGAAAAACACCAATACAGTATACTAACACATATATATGGAATTTAGGAAGATGGCAATGACTACCCTGTATGCAAGACAGGAAAAAAAAAAGACACAGATGTGTATAACGGACTTTTGGACTCAGAGGGAGAGGGAGAGGGTGGGATGATTTGGGAGAATGGCATGCTAGCATGTATACTATCATGTAAGAATTGAATCGCCAGTCTATGTCTGACGCAGGATACATCATGCTTGGGACAGGTGCATGGGGATGATCCAGAGAGATGTTATGGGAGGGAGGTGGGAGGGGGGTTCATGTATGGGAATGCATATAAGAATTAAAGATTTTAAAATTTAAAAAATAAAAAACTAAACAATTAAAATAAAAATAAATAAAATAAAAAATGTCGAGAAACCAGAGATCAAATTGCCAACATCCAAGGATCATTGAAAAAGCAAGAGAGTTCCCGAAAACAAAACCATCTTTCTGCTTTATTGACTATGCCAAAGCCTTTGACTGTGTGGATCACAATAAATTGGGAAATATTCTGAAAGAGACGGGAATACCAGACCACCTGACCTGTCTCTTGAGAAACCTGTATGCAGGTCAGGAAGCAACAGTTAGAACAAGACATGGAACAACAGACTGGTTCCAAAAAGGAAAAGGAGTATGTCAAGGCTGTATATTGTCACCATGTTTATTTAACTTATATGAAGAGTACATCATGAAAAATGCTGGATGGAAGATACGTGAGCTGGAATCAAGATTGCTGGGAGAAATATCAATAAACTTAGATATGCAGATGACATCACAACTATGGCAGAAAGTGAAGAGGAACAGGTATGTCGGGGAACTTCTTGAGTTGCAGCAAGGGTGTGAAGGACTCTTTCGAAGTTCCAGAGGTTAGGAGTGGTTTGCCTCGAGATGCCTCAGCGGAAATGGGCCTCATTGCGCCTGGAGGGGAGAATCTCCTGGATTTTTTCGAGCTGTGGCAGGTGCTCTCGAGTTACGACGGGGTCCACAGAGATCCGCTCTGGTGGACTCAGGAAAGGCCAGTCGCCAGGCGAGTTGCTAGGGGGCATCTAGGGGTCCTTCCAGTCGATGCCGGAGCCTAAGACCTTGTGTGGAGTCGGGGCCGGAACCTGAGGATTCCTGTCCACAGCTGACATGTATCTTGGGGTAATTCTGGAGTCTCGAAAGGGGAGTCAGTCTTCGTCTTCATTGGGGGCATGCACGTGCGCTTACCTCCCAAGCTGTAGCAGAAGCGTCAAACTTCCTGTAGCGTGGTACAAGGGATCTGAGGCATTCCCTCGAGGCTTTCCCTCGAGGCTTTCACACGAAGCTTTCCCACAAGGCTGTCCCAAGAGCCTCCGCGGTGTGAGTCAATCATCGGCGTGAACGTCGAGGCAGTGCAGGGAACACAGGATCCTCTGGAATGGACTGAGACATCTGGGGGACTCTTGGAATGGTGGGACTACCCTGGAGTTCCTCTCGCCTTTCCTGTTGAAAGCGCCTCATCTGGAGATGCGATGGGAACACTGGGAATTCTCTCCCGACAAAGTAGGGAAAGGATCCCTAATCTCCAGCTATGAGGCGGAACCGGGGCTCCTCTGGATGTGGGCGGGAACCTCGTGCTTCCTCTCGAGTGGAGACGGGTATGTCGGGGAACTTCTTGAGTTGCAACAAGGGTGTGAAGGACCCTTTGGAAGTTCCAGAGGTTAGGTGTGATTAGCCTCGAAACGCCTCAGCGGAAATGGGCCTCATCTCGCCTGGAGGGGAGAACCTCCTGGATTTTCTCGACTTGTGGCACGTGCTCTCGAGTTACGACGGGGACGTCAGGGACCCGCTCTGGTGGCCTCAGGAAAGGCCAGTCACATTGCAAGGTTTTAGGGGGCCACTCGGGATTCCTCTCAGGTCGATGCCGGGGCCTAAGACCTTGTGTGGAGTTGAAGCCGGAACCTGAGGATTCCTCTCCAGTGCTGACATGGATCTTGGGGTACTTCTGGAGTCTGCCCAGAGAAGTCAGTCCTCGGCTCGAAGTGGGGGCATGCACGTGCGCTTTCCTCCCGCGCGGTAGCCGCAGTGTCAGGCTTCCCGTCACGTCAGTCAAGGAATTTGTGGCTTCCCTCAAGACTTTCTCACGAGGCTTTCCCACAAGGCTGTCCCACGTGCCACAGTGGTGTGAGTAGATCCTCGGCCTGAAAGTCGAGGCAGAGCAGGGAAAACAGGTTCCTCTGGTATGGACTGAGACATCTGCGGGACTCTTGGAATGTTGGAAGGACCCTGGAGTTTCTCTTGCCTTTCCTGTGGAGGGAGCATCCTCCTGACATGCGACGGGAACGGCGGGAAGTCTTTCCCGATGAAGCAAGGAAAGGATCCCTCATCTCGAGCTACGAGGCTGAAACGGGGCTGCTCTGGATCTGGGAGGGACCCTCATGCTTCCTCTCAAGTGGAGACGGGTATGTCGGGAAACTTCTTTAGTGGCAACAAGGGTGTGAAGGACCCTTTGGAAGTGCCAGAGATAAGGTGTGATTAGCCGTGAGACTCCTCCACGGAAATGGGCCTCCTCTCACATGGAGGGGAGAACCTCCTGGATTTTCTCGAGTTGCAGCAGGTGCTCTCGACTTACGACGGGCACCTACGGGACCCGCTCTGGTGGCCTCAGAAAAGGCCAGTCCCCATGCGAGTTGCTAGGGTGACTCTCGGGATTCCTCTCCCATCGATGCTGGGGCTTAAGTCCTTGTGTAGAGTCGGGGCCAGAACCTGAGGATTCCTCTCCAGTGCTGACATGGATCTTGGAGTAATTCTGGAGTCTCCACAGGGCAGTCAGTCCTGGGCTCGAGTGGGGGCATGCACGAGCGCTTTCCTCCCGAGCTGTAGCAGCAGTGTCTCACTTCCCGGCGCGTGGATCAAGGGATCGGTGGCTTTCCCTCGAGACTTTCCCACAGGGCTGTACCTCGTGAAACCGTGGTGTGAGTCGATCCTCGGCTTGAAAGTCGAGGCAGTACAGGGAAAACAGTTTCCTCTAGAATGGACTGAGACATCTGGGGGACTCTAGGAATGGTGGCACGACCCTGGAGTTCCTCTCACCTTTCTGTAGAGAGCGCCTCCTCTTGAGATTCGTCGGGAACACCGGGAATTCTTTCCCGAACAAGTAGGGAAAGTATCCGTCATCTCGAGCTCCATGCGGAAACGGAGCTCCTCTGGATGTTTGATGACCCTCGTGCTTCCTCTCGAGTGGAGACGGGTATGTCGGGGAACTTCTTGTGTTTCAGCTAGGGTGTGAAGGACCCTTTGGAAGTTCCAGAGCTTAAGTGTGATTAGCCTCGAGACGCCTCAGCGGAAATGGGCCTCATCTCGCCTGGAGGGCAGAACCTCCTGAATTTTCTCGAGTTGTGGCAGGTGCTCTCAACTTACGACGGGGACCTCAGGGACCCGCTCTCGTGGCCTCAGGAAAGTCCAGTCCCCATGGGAGTTGCTAGGGGGCCTCTCGGGATTCCTCTCCCGTCGATGCCGGGGTCTAAGACCTTGTGTGGAGTCCGGGCCTGAACCTGAGGATTCCTCTCCAGTGCTGACAAGGAACTTCGGGTTCTACTGGAGTCTCCACAGGGGAGTCAGTCCTCGGCTCGAGATGGGGCATGCACAATCGCTTTCCTCCCGAGCTGTAGCAGCAGTGTCATGCTTCCTGTCACGTGAATCACGTTATCTGTGGCTTTCCCTCGAGGCTTTCCCACGAATTTGTTTTCCCTACACTGCCTCGAGTTTGACGCAGAGGATCTACTCCCACCACAATGGCACGAGGAACAGCCCTGTGGGAAAGCATCTTGGGAAAGCCTCGTGGGAAAGCCTCGAGAAAAAGCCACAGATCCCTTGATCCACGGGACGGGAAGCATGACACTGCTGTTACAGCTCGGGAGGAAAGCAACGTGAATAGCCCCCACTAAAGAAGAGGACTGATTCCCTTGGGGAGACTCCAGAAGTACCCCAGGATCCATGTCAGCACTGGAGAAGAATCCTCAGGTTCAGGCCCGGACTCCACACAAGGTTTTAGGCCCCGGCATCGACGGGAGAGTAAACCCGAGAGGCCCCCTAGCAACTCGCACGGTGTCTGGCCTTTCCTGAAGGCACCAGAGCGGGTCCCTGAGGTCCCGGTCGTAGGTCGAGAACAACTGCCGCGTCTCGAGAAAATCAAGGAGGTCCTCCCTCCAGGAGAGATGAGGCCCATTCCCACTGAGGCGTCTTGAGGCTAATCACACCTAAACTCTGAACTTCCAAAGGGTCCTTCACATCCTTGTTGCAACTCAAAAATTTCCCCGACATACCCGTCTCCACCCGAGAGGAAGCACGAGGGTCCCGCCCACATCCAAAGGAGCCCCGTTTCCACCACTTAGCTCGAGATGACGGATCGTTTCCCTGCTTGGTCTGTAAAGAATTTCCAGCGTTCCCAGCGCATCTCAAGATGAGACGCTCTCTACAGGAAAGGCGAGAGGAACTCCACGGTCGGGCCAACATTCCAAGAGTCCCCCAGATGTCTCAGTCCATTCCAGGGAAACCTGTATTAACTGCACTGCCTCGACTTTCACGCCGAGGATCGACACACTCCACGGTGGCACGTGGGATAGCCCTGTGGGAAAGCCTCGTGGAAAGCCTCGTGGGAAAGCCTCGAGGGAAAGCCACAGATCCCTTGATCCACGCGAAGGGAAGCGTGACACTGCTGCTACAGCTCGGGAGGAAAGCGCACGTGCATGCCCCCACTCGAGACGAGGGCTGACTCCCCTGGGGAGACTCCAGAAGTACTCCAAGATCCATGTTAGCACTGGAGAGGAATCCTCAGGTTCCTGTACAGACTCCACACAAGGTCTTAGGACCCGGCATCGACGGGAGAGGTATCCGAGAGGCCCCCGAGCAACTCGCATGGGGACTGGCCTTTCCTGAGGCCACCAGAGCGGGTCCCTGAGGTCCCCTTCGTAAGTCGATAGCACCTGCCGCAACTCGAGAAAATCCAGGAGGTTCTCCCCTCCAGGCGAGATGAGGCCCATTTCCGCTGAGGCGTCTCGAGGCTAATCACACCTAACCTCTGGAACTTCCAAAGGGTCCTTCCCACCCCTGCTGCACCTCAAGAAGTTCCCCGACATACTCGTCTCCACTCGAGAGGAAGCACGAGAGTCCCGCCCACATCCAGAGGAGCCCCGTTTCTGCCTCATAGTTCGGGAGGAGGGATCCTTTTTTCTCCTTTTCTGCGTG
>NW_017200663.1:0-6937 GCF_001704415.2 Capra hircus
TGTGAGAGCGCCTCTCTTGATATGCGACGGGAAAGCCGGGAATTCTTTCCAGAGGAAGCAGGAAAAGAATCCCTCATCTCGAGCTATGAGGTGGAAACCAGGCTCCTCTGGATGTGGGCGGGACCCTCGTGCTTCCTCTTGAGTGGAGACTGGTATGTCGGGGGAACTTCTTGAGTTGCAGCAAGGGTGTGAAGGACCCTTTGGAAGTTCCAGAGGTTAGGTGTGATTAGCCTCGAGACGCCTCAGCGGAAATGGGCCTCATCTCGCCTGAAGGGAGAACCTCCTGGATTTTCTCGAGTTTGTGGCAGGTGCTCTCGAGTTTACAATGGAGACCTCAGGGACCCGCTCTGGTGAACTCAGGAAAGGCCAGTCCCCATGCGAGTTGCAACGGGGCCTCTCAGGATTCCTCTCCCCTCGATGCCGGGCCTAAGACCTTGTGTGGAGTCGGGACCGGAACCTGAGGATTCTTCTCCAGTGCTGACATGGATCTTGGCGTACTTCTGGAGTCTCCCAAGTGGCGTCAGTCCTCCTCTCGAGTGGGGTCATGCACGTGCGCTTTCCTCCCGAGCGGTAGCAGCAGTGTCACGCTTCCCGTCTCGTGGATCAAGGGATCTGTGGCTTTCCCTCGAGTCTTTCCCATGAGGCTTTCCCTCAGGGCTATTCCACGTGCCACCATGATGTGAGTCGATCCTCGGCGTGAAAGTCGAACCAGTGCAGGGAAAACAGGAACCTCCTTCCCCACAGTAGGTGGTACACTGTCCCCTTGGGCGGGTATCTCCAGGGCACTCGCGCTGGGGGGTTGCCCACAGAGGTGCGGGCCTCAGGCTCCACGTGAGAAAAGCCCCCAATGGCATTAGCTGCCGGTCCAGACGCTGGCCCCTCAGGTCTCTGGCCGGAGCCTTGGGCTCCAGGCAACTAAAAGCCCTTGGTGGCGCTCTGGGACTGCTGTAGGGAAAGGACGCCAAGAGCCCACGGAGGAGTTGGGGAGGGGGCAGGGGGGAAACAGAGGCGAGGACAGCGAGGGATCTAGGTGGAGGCACTGGAGAGAGCGTCCGGTGTCCCGGAATGCCTCGGAGGAGCCAGCGGGGGACAGTCGAGGCCCAGGGACCTGTGGAATGTGAAAAGGCGGGAAACCCCAGAGCAAGGCAGGCTGGGAAGGGGGCGTTGGTGGCCAATTCAAAGGGACCTAGGGGCGTTTCCTGGGCGGTGAGCTCCCTTGGCACTGCTGAGGGCCCCTGATTGATCCACCCGGGGTTGATCCCAACCCCCGCTGCGAGGGAGGGCCACAAACCAAAGCCCCCGAACTGCCCGCCCACCCCAACGGGGATCTTGGCAGTCCGGGGCACAGCCGTGCCCGGGAAAAACCCACTAGCTCCACAGGACTCCGTCCAGGGTCTCTGCTTGGAAAGAGGCCAGGGGCGGCCCCCTCCATCTACCCACCCAAACCCTATTGACGTCAATGGGGGGCGGAGCCGCCTACCCCTCTCCAGAGTCCTGAGCTGCTGGGTCCCCGCCCACTCGGCCAGCAGTCTGCAGCGTGCCCGTGTGCCTCTCCCACCATGGCTTTGTCCGGCTCCTCCAGCACCTCAAGCGGTACGTTTGCCCTCGGTCCCTGGGGTCGGATCACGTCTCAGGGGATTTGCGGGGGGCCCGGGCAAGGGCTCTCGGCCAATGTGTCGACCCCCCCCTCCCACCGAGAACGGCGGGGACCCATCGGCCGGCCGGGGTTCCGAGGCGTCAGGTGTGCCCAAAGTCGGAGGGCGTGGCATCGTTCGTTCATCTTGCTCCTTTGGCACACACATGGCTTCTCCGTTCTCTTTTCTGGGAAGACAGTGTTGTTTCAGGGGGCGTGCTGCGGGGGGCGGGGCGGGGTTGGGGGTGGTGGGAGTGGGTGCTGTGCTGGGATGAGGCCCTTTATCCTCACATCTTCCTGTGGGAATGGGAGTCGGGGAGCTCTGTGGCCTTGCTGCCTTCAGTGGCTTCCTCTGCACAGGGACCTAGTGGCTTCTGCCTTCTGTCAGGCGTTACGGGGTTTGGCTTCGCTTGGCGGCCTTGGCCTTTGCCTTGGCCTGGGCCTTGCCTTGCCCTTGGCGTTGCCCTTGCCCTTGCCTTGGCCGTGGGCTTGGCCTTGCCCTGCCTTGAACTTGAACTTGAACTTCACCTTGACCTTGACCTTGACATGAACTTGACCTTGACCTTGAACTTGAACTTGACCGTGAACTTGACCTTGACCTTGAACTTGACCTTGACCTTGAGCTTGACCTGACCTTGAACTTGATCTTGACTTGAACTTGAACATGACGTGAACTTGAACTTGACTTGAACTTGACCTTGAACTTGAACTTGACCTGTTGAATTTGACCTTGACCTTGACTTTGAACTTGAACCTGAACTAGACCGTGAACTTGAACTTGAACGTGAACGTGAACTGACCTGACTTTGAACTTGAACGAACTCTTGAACTTGAACTTGACCTTGAACTTGAACTTGACTTCTGACCTTGAACTTGATTTGACCTGAACTTTGAACTTGAACCGTGAATTTGAATTTGACCTTGACCTTGACTTTGAACTTGAACTGAACTTGACCGTAACTGCTTGAACTTGAACTGCACCGTGAACTTGACCTTGAACTGAACTTGAACTGAACTGACTGAACTTGACTTGACTTGAACTGAACTTGACCTTGAACTTTGAAACTGAACTTGACCTTGACTTGAACTTGAACTTGAACTTGAACTTGACCTTGAACTGACTTGACCTTGAACTTGAACTTGACCTTGAACTTGAACTGACCTTAACTTGAACTGACCTGAATTTGAATTTGACCTTGACCTTGACTTTGAACTTGAACCTGACTGACCGTGAACTTGAACTGAACTGACCGTGAATTTGACTTGAACTTGACTAACTTGAATTTGACCTTGACTTGACCTTAACTTGACGTGAATTTGAACATGGACTTGACCTTGTCCTTGACCAACAACGGGAGACCTCGAGATTTGCTCAGAGCACCGGAGGTCCAGAGGCAGGGCCCTGTATCTCCCCTTCCCTTTGTGATCATTGCAAAGACATTCCTAGCTGATAGCGGGAGTGCCCATGAAGAAGCAAGCAGTGGTGTGTGTTTGACACGTCTGTGTGCCTTCCTGGCCTCACTCCACAAGGGGCCTTTCCTCTCGAAGTAGGCCCCATGTCCCCTTGGGGAGGGTGTCATGCCTCTTTCTCCTCACTGTCAAAGGGTGGAGCCAAGCTCGCTCTGTCAGAGGTACAAAAACAGCAATTGAATGGATTTTCAAGCTCTTGCTAGGCTGCACCCTTTCAGGGCCCACTTTACTGAAACAGGTGCTCTGTGGCCCCTGGTTGGGTATGCAGGTTCACAAACAGGGTGAGATCCTGTCCAAGCCAAGAATTTCCTGAAAGACCTAGGCTCACTAGAGCTCTCCTCCAGAGCAAAGGGGATAGAGAGAGTATGGAGGAGTCTTTGCCTTTCCCTGTGAGTGTGGGCTACTCCCTACGGCCCCAAGCTCAGGGATAACTGCCTCTAAGAACAGGAATGGCAAGAAGCGCTATTCTTGGAGGTTGGGACAGGAGTTCACAGCATTGGGGAAAGAAAGGCTTCTTCGGGGAAGAAGAGGCAACCACCAGGCGTGTGTTTGCAAGCCTCTATTTGGAA
Organism: Capra hircus; assembly: GCF_001704415.2. Taxonomy (NCBI): domain Eukaryota; kingdom Metazoa; phylum Chordata; class Mammalia; order Artiodactyla; family Bovidae; genus Capra; species Capra hircus. The sequence goes on from NW_017200663.1 coordinate 3,673, forward strand.
GAACAGGTTTGCTTATACAACTCAAGATCTCCAGATCTGCTCAGAGGACTGAAGTTCCAGAGACAGGGCCATGTATCTCCCCTTCCTTTGAGATCCTTGCAAAGACATTCCTAGCAGATCGTGGGAGTGCCCATGAAGAAGCAAGCAGCGGGAGTGTGCTTGACATCACTGGCTGCCTACCTGGGCTCAGCTCCTCAAGGGGCCTTTCTCTCCTGGTAGGCCCTATGCCCCCTTTGGAGAGGGTGGTGCCCTCTTCCCTCCACACTGCCAAAGGGTGAGGTGGAGCAAACTCGTTCTCTCCGAGGTAAAGAAAGACAAATTGGATGGATTTTTAAGCTCTTTCTATGCTGCACCCCCTACAGGACCCACTCGAGCAAAACAGGTGCCCTGTGGCCCCTAGGTCGGGTATGCAGGTTCACACACCGGTGGGATCCCGTCAAAGCCAAGAATTTTCCTGACAGACCTAGGCTCACTAGAGCTCTCCTCCAGAGGAAAGGGGACAGAAAAGACGTCTGTGTGTGGAGGTGGCTCTGCCTTTCCAGGTCCCAATCTCAGGGATAACTGCCCCTAAGAAAGAACTGCTGCTGCTGCTGCCTGCTAAGTTGCTTCAGTCGTGTTCGACTCTGTGCGACGCCATAGACGGTAGCCCACTAGGCTCCCCCGTCCCTGGGATTCTCCAGGCAAGAACAGTAAGTGGGTTGCCATTGCCTCTCCCAATGCATGAAAGTGAAAATGAAAGTGCAGTCGCTCAGTCGTGTCCGACCCTCAGCGACCCCACGGACTGCAGCCTACCAGGCTTCTCCGTCCATAGGATTTTCTGAAAGGAACTGCCAAGAAGCGCTTTTCCAGGAGGCTGGAAAGGGTGTTCGCAGGATGTGGGGAAAGAGAGCCTCCTTCGGGGAAGAATAGGCGCCACTTGTTTTGTGTTGCAAACCTCTATTTGGAAGGAACAGGTTAGCTTATACAAAGGGAGACCTCCAGATCTGCTCAGAGGACAAAGTTGCAGAGGCAGGTCGGTGTATTTTCCCTTCACTTTGCGATCCTTGCAAAGACATTCCTTGCTGATAGATGATTCAGCAAGGGCTTTGAGACTGTTGTTTTCTTTCCTAGGTTCAAAGATTCCTTCAGTTCCTAATATAGATATCCTAGAAATTATGTGACATCCGTGAATATCTGATATGTCCGGTCAAATGCTGTCACTTATAATTCCAGTTATCATATTAAAGCATTTCAAGTCGCAGCAGTGACCAGATTACATTGTCAATTTCTATATAATCAGGTTTTAACCATGTCCTCTATGGTTTCACACTGATGCCTTTGCAGAAATACTGCTACTTCAAGATATATGGAATATACTTTTTTTAAGCTTACCGATAATTTGTTTGTTTGTTTGTTTGTCTTCTGGTAAGCTGGCACCAGATGGAATTTAGTCTCCTCTCTAGGTTAAGAGAGCAAAGTTTTCTTAGAATGCAATTTTTGATAACAGACTATGAGTTTCTTTACCTTTCATTGATTTATAATTGTTTTCATCATCTGTTTTTTTACTTCGGTAAAGTAAATAAGCCTTATTTAAGATTTTGGTACATGTAGGATGGACTAAGCTTTCCCCACTCTTGCAAGTTCCCTTAACCCTTCAGATTCTTCTCGTGGGACCAAGATCTCACTTTCCTCCAGAGGGACAATCCAAGCTTTTTATTAGTTGATCTGCCCCTGACATCAGAGTCAATTTGAGCACGAGTTGGCCTATAATTTAGGCATGAAACTATGACTACATAAAGAAAAGGTGACTTTATGATTCAGGGATGGCCATGATATGCCTTGCACTTCAGAGAAAATGGGTTAAAATGATTTTTTTTTCTTCAAAACTGCACAGCCAGTTCTTTCAGCATATGCAATTGAAAACATCTAGGCATTAGGTCAGTTTTCATTCCAATCCCAAAGAAAGGCAATGACAAAGAATATTCAAGCTGCTGCACAATTGCACTCATCTCACACACTAGTAAAGTAATGCTCAAAATTCTCCAAGTTCACATGAACTGTGAACTTCCAAATGTTCAAGAGGATTTAAAACATGCAGAGAAACCAGAGATCAAACTGCCAACATCCACTGGATCATTCAAAAAGCAAAGAGAGTTCCAGAAAAAAAAAAAACCTCTCTTTCTGCTTTATTGACTATGACAAAGCCTTTGACTGTGTGGATCACAATAAACTGGAAAAATTCTGAAAGAGATGGGAATACCAGACCACCTGACTTGTCTCTTGAGAAACCTGTATGCAGGTCAGGAAGAAACAGTTCGAACTGGACATGGAACAACAGACTGGTTCTAAATAGGAAAAGGAATATGTCAAGGCAGTGTATTGTCACCCTGCTTATTTAACTTATATGCAGAGTACATCATGAGAAACAGTGGGCTGGAGGAAGCACACGCTGGAATCCAGATTGCTGGGAAAATATCAATAATCTCAGATATGCAGATGACACCACCCTTATGGCAGAAAGTGAAGAAGAACTAAAGAGTCTCCTGATGAAAGTGAAAGAGGAGAGTGAAAAAGTTAGCTTAAAGCTCAGCATTCAGAAAACTAAAATCATTGCATCCAGTCTCATCACTTCATGGCAAATAGATGGGAAAACATTGGAACAGCAGCAGACTATTTTTGGGGGCTTGGAAATCACTGCAGGTGATGGCTGCCTCCATGAACTTAAAACATATTTATGACTCGGAAGAAAAGTGATGACCAAACTAGACAGCGTATTAAAAAGCTGAGACGTTGCTTTGCCAACAAGATCCATCCAGTCAAGGCTATGGTTTTTCCATATGTCATGGATGGATATGAAAGATGTACTATAAAGAAAGTGACAGCTGAAAACTTTGATGCTTTTGAACTGTGGTGTTGGAGAAGATGCTTGTAGGTCGCTTAGACTACAAGGAGACGCAACCACTCCATCCTAAAGGAAATCAGGTCTGAATATACATTGGAAGGACTAATACTGAACCTGAAACTCCAATACTTTGGCCACTTGATGTGAAGAGCTGACTCACTTGGAAGTTGCTTTGATTTGCCTGTGAGTGTGGGAGCCCTCCGTGGGCAAAGGCCTCAGGGGTCATTGCCACTGAATCACGACCTCCAAGCAAGCGCATTCCAGCTGTGTGACATTCAGGAAGCAGGGAGACTGGCGAAAACTATCTTCCTTTAGAGGAAGGAAAGTCATCCACAGAGAGTGTGTTTTCAGGCCTCTCTTTGCAGCAAGTGTTTTGCTTCTCAG
>NW_017200664.1:0-6936 GCF_001704415.2 Capra hircus
CCCTCGAGGTTTCCCACGAGGCTTTCCACAGGGCTTGTCCCACGTGCCACCGTGCTGTGAGTCGATCCTCGGCTTGAAAGTCGAGGCAGTGCAGGGGAAAACAGGATTCCCTGGAATGGACTGACACATCTGGGGGACTCTGGGAATGGTGGCACGACCCTTGATTCCCTCTCGCCTTTCATGTGGAGAGCGCCTCCTCTTGAGATGCGATGGGAACGCCAGGATTCGTTCCCGACCACGCAGGGAAGTATCACTCCACTCGATCTAGGAGGCCCGAAACGGGGCTCCTTTGGATGTGTGCGGAACTCTCGTGCTTCCACTCAATTGGAGACGGGTATGTCGGGGAACTTCTTGAGTTGCAGAAAGGTGTGAAGGACCCTTTGGAAGTTCCAGAGTTTAGGTGTGATTTGCCTCGAAACGCTTCAGCGGAAACGGGCCTCATCTCGCCTGGGGGAGAACCTCCTGGATTTTCTCGAGTGTCGGCAGGTGCTCTCGACTTACGACGGGGACCACACGGACCCGCTCTGCTGGCCTCAGGGAAAGGCCACCCATGCGAGTTGCTCGGGGTCCTCTAGGGATTCCTCTCCCGTCGATGCCGGGGCCTAAGACCTTGTGTGGAGTCGGTGCCGGAACCTGAGGATTCCTCTCCATTGCTGACATGGATCTTGGGGTACTTCTGGAGTCTCCCAAGGGGAGTCAGTCCTCGTCTCGAGTGGGGGCATGCATGAGCGCTTTTGTCCCGAGCTGTAGCAGCAATGTCACACTTCTTCGCGTGGATCAAGGGATCTGTGGCTTTCCCTCGAGGCTTTCCCACAAGGCTTTCCCACGAGGATTTCCAAATGGCTGTCCACGTGCCACCATGGTGTGAGTCGATCCTGGGCTTGAAAGTCGAGGAATTGCAGGGAGAACAGGTTTCCCTGGAATGGACTGAGACATGTGGGGTCTCTGGGAATGTGGCACGACCCTGGAGTTCCTCTCGCCTTTCCTGTGGAGAGCGCCTCTTCTTGACATGCTATGGGAAACCCGGGAATTCTTTCCCGACCACGCAGGCAAGGATCCATCCTCTCGAGCTATGAGGCGGACACTGGGCTCCTCTGGATGTGGGCGGGACTGTCGTGCTTCCTCTCGAATGGAGACGGGTATGTCGGGAAACTACTTGAGTTGCAGTAAGGGTGTGAAGGACCCTTTGGAAGTTTCAGAGGTTAGGTGTGATTAGCCTCGAGACACATCAGCGGAAATGGGCCTCATCTCGCCTGGATGGGGGAACCTACTGGATTTTCTCGAGTGTCGGCAGGTGCTCTCGACCTAGGATGGGACCACAGGACCCGCTCTGCTGGCCTCAGGAAAGGCCAGTCCCCTTGGGAGTTGCTCGGGGCTTCTCGGGGGCCTCTTGGGTTTCCTCTCCCGTCGATGCTGGGGCCCAAAACCTTGTGTGGATTCAGTGCCGGAACTTGAGGATTCCTCTCCAGTGCTGACATGGATCTTGGGGTACTTCTGGAGTCTCCCCAGGGGAGTCAGTCCTCGTCTCGAGTGGGGGCATGCACGTGCGCATTCCTCCCGAGCTGTAGCAGTAGTGTCACGCTTCCCTTTGCGTGGATCAAGGGATCAGGGGCTATCCCTCGAGGCTTTCCCACGAGACTTTCCCAGGAGGCTTTCCCACAGGGCTGTCCCACATGCCACCGTGGTGTTAGTCGATCCTCAGCTTGAAAGTCGAGGCAGTGCAGGGAAAACAGGTTTCCCTGGAATGGACTGAGACATCTGGGGACTCTGGGAATGTGGCACGACCCTGGAGTTCCTCTCGCCTTTCCTATGGAGAGCGCCTCCACTTGAGATGCGACAGGAACGCCGGGAATTCTTTCCCGAACACGCAGGGAAAGGATCCCTCCTCTCGAGCTAGGAGGCGGAAACGGGGCTCCTCTGGATGTGGGCGGGACTCTCGTGCTTCCTCTCGAGTGGAGTCGGGAATGTTGCGGAACTTCTTGAGTTCCAGCAAAGGATGTGAAGGACCCTTTGGAAGTTCCAGAGGTTAGGTGTGATTTGCCTCGAAACGCCTCAGCGGAAACGGGCCTCATCTCGCCTGGAGGGGAGAACCTCCTGGATTTTCTCGAGTTGCGGCAGGGTGCTCTCGACTTACGACGGGGACCTCAGGGACCCGCTCTGGTGGCCTCAGGAAAGGCCAGTCCCCATGCGAGTTGCTCGGGGGCCTCTCGGGATTCCTCTCCGTCGATGCCGGGGCCTAAGATCTTGTGTGGAGTCGGTGCCTGAACCTAAGCATTCCTCTCCACTGCTGACATGGATCTTGTGGTACTTCTGGAGTCTCCCCAGGGGAGTCAGTCCTCATCTCGAGAAGAGGTATGCACGTGCGCTTTCCTCCCGAGCTGTAGCAGCAGTGTCACGCTTCCCTTCGCGTTGATCAAGGGATCTGTGGCTTTCCCTCGAGGCTTTCCCACGAGGCCTTCCCACAGAGCTGTCCCACGTGCCACCGTGGTGTGAGTCGATCCTCGGCTTGAAAGTCGAGGCAGTGCAGGGAAAACAGGTTTCCCTGGAATGGACTGAGACATCTGGGGGACTCTGGGAATGCTGGCACGACCCTGGAGTTCCTCTCGCCTTTCCTGTGGAGAGCGCCTCCGCTTGAGATTCGACGGAAGCCCGGAATTCTTTCCCGACCACGCAGGGGAAGGTTCCCTCCTCTCGATCTAGGAGGGGGAAACGGGGCTCCTCTGGATGTGGGCGGGACTCTCGTGCTTCCTCTCGAGTGGAGACGGGTATGTCAGGGAAATTCTTGTGTTGCAGCAAGGGTGTGAAGTAACCTTTGGAAGTTCCAGAGGTTAGGTGTGATTTGCCTCGAGACGCCTCAGCGGAAATGGGCCTCATCTCGCCTGGAGGGGAGAACCTCCTGGATTTTCTCGAGTTGTGGCAGGTGCTTTCGACTTACGCCGGGGACCTCAGGGACCCGCTCTGGTGGCCTCAGGAAAGGCCAGTCCCCATGCGAGTTGCACGGGGCCTCTCGGGATTTCTCTCCCGACGATGCTGGGGCCTAAGATCTTGTGTGGAGTGGGTGGCAGAACCTGAGGATTCCTCTTCAGTGCTGACATGGATCTAGGGGTACTTCTGGAGTCTCCCCAGGGGAGTCAGTCCTCGTCACGAGTTGGGGCATTCACGTGCGCTTTCCTCCCGAGGTGTAGCAGCAGTGTCACGCTTCCCTTCGCGTGGATCAAGGGATCTGTGGCTTTCCCTCTTGGCTTTCCCACCAGGATTTCACACGGCTGTCCCACGTTCCACCGTGGTGTGAGTCGATCCTCGGGTTGAAAGTCGAGGCAGTGTAGGGAAAACAGGTTTCCCTGGAATGGACGGAGACATCTGGGGGACTCTGGGAATGGTGGCACGACCCTGGAATTCCTGTTGCTTTTCCTGTGGAGAGCGCATCCTCTTGAGATGCGACGGGAACGCCGGGAATTCTTTTTCGTCCACGAAGGGAAAGGATCCCTTCCCTCGATCTAGGAGGCGGAAACGGGGCTCCTCTGGATGTGGGCGGAACTCTCCTGCTTTCCTCTCGAGTGGAGACGGGTATGTCGTGGAACTTCTTGAGTTGCAGCAAGGGTGTGAAGGACCTTTTGAAGTTCCAGAGGTTAGGTGTGATTAGCCTCGAGACGCCTCAGCGGAAATGGGACTCAGCTCGCCTGGAGGGGAGAACCTCCTGGATTTTCTCGAGTTGCGGCAGGTGCTCTCGACTTCCGACGGGGACCTCAGGGACCCGCTGTGGTGGCCTCAGGAAAGGCCAGTCCCCATGCGAGTTGCTCTGGGTCCTCTCGGGATTCCTCTCCCGTCGATGCCGGGGCCTAAGATCTTGTGTGGAGTCGGTGCTGGAACCTGAGGATTCCTCTCCAGTGCTGACATGGATCTTGGGGGACTTCTGGCGTCTCCCAGTGCAGTCAGACCTCTACTCGAGTGGGGGCATGCACGTGCGCTTTCCTTCCGAGCTCTAGCAGCAGTGTCGCGCTTCCCTTCGCGTGGATCATGGATCAGGGGCTTTCCCTCGAGGCTTTCCCACGAGGCTTTCCTACGAGTCTTTCCCACGAGGCTTTCCCACGGGGCTGTCCCACGTGACACCGTGGTGTGAGTCCATCCTCGACTTGAAAGTCGAGGCAGTGCAGGGAAAACAGGTTTCCCTGGAATGCACTGAGACATCTGGGCGACTCTGGGAATGGTGATACGACCCTGGAGTTCCTCTCGCCTTTCCTGTGGAGAGCGCCTCCTCTTGAGATGCGGGAACGCCGGGAATTCTTTCCCGACCACGCAGGGAAAGGATCCCTCCTCTCGGGCTAGGAGGTGGAAATGGGGCTCCTCTGGATGTGGGAGGGACTCTCGTGCTTCCTCTCGAGTGATACTTGTATGTCGGGTAACTTCTTGAGTTGCACGCAAGGGTGTGATGAACACTTTGGAAGTTCCAGATGTTAGATGCGATTAGCCTCGAGATGCCTCAGCGGAAATGGGCCTCATCTCGCCTGGAGGGGAGAACCTCCTGGATGTTCTCGAGTTGCGGCAGGTGCTCTCGAATTACGACGTGGACCACAGGGACCCGCTCTGGTGGCCTCAGGAAAGGCCAGTACCCTTGCGAATTGCTCGGGGGCCTCTCGAGATCCTATCCCGTCGATGCCGGCTCCTAATACCTAGTGTGGAGTCGGTGCCGGAACCTGAGGATTCCTCTCCAGTGCTGACATGGTTCCTGGGGTACTTCTGGAGTCTCCCCAGGGGACTCAGTCCTTGTCTCTATTGGGGACATGCCCGTGCGCTTTCCTCCCGAGCTGTAGCAGCAGTTTCACGCTTCCCTTCGCTTGGATCAAGGGATCTGCGGCTTTCCCTCAAGGCTTTGGAAGCGAGTTGCTCACGGGCCTATCGGGATTCCTCTCCCGTTTGGTGCCGGACCTAAGATCTTGTGTGGAGTCTGTGCCAAAACGTGAGGATTCCTCTCCATTGCTGACTTGTATCTTGGAGTACTTCTGGAGTCTCCCCAGGGAGTCAGTCCTCGTCTCGAGTGGGGCATGCACGTGCACTTTCCTCCGAGCTGTAGCAGCAGTGTTGAGCTTCCCTTCGAAAGGATCAAGGGATCTGTGGCTTTCCCTCGAGGCTTTCCCACGACGTTTTCCCACGACGCTTTCGCACCAGGCTTTCCCACGAGGATTTCCCACAGTGATATCCCACGTGCCACAGTGGTGTCAGTCGATCCTCGGTTTGAAAGTCGAGGCAGTGCCGGGGAAACAGGCTTCGCTGGAATGGACTGAGACATCTGGGGGACACTAGGAATGGTGGCACGACCCTGGATTTCCTCTCGCCTTTCCTGTGGAAAGCGCCCCCTCTTGAGATGTGACGGGAACGCCGGGAATTCTTTTCCGAACACGCAAGGAAAGGATCCCCTCCTGTCGGGCTAGGAGGAGGAAAAGGGCTCCTCTGGATGTAGGCGGGACTCTCGTGCTCCCTCTCGAGTGGAGACGGGATCTCGCGGAACTTTTGAGTTGGAGCAAGGGTGTGATGGACCCTTTGGAAGTTCCAGAGTTTAGGTGAGAATAGCCTTGAGACGCCTCAGCGGAAATGGGCCTCATCTCGCCTGGAGGGCAGAACCTCCTAGATTTTCTCGAGTTGCAGCAGGTGCTCTCTAGACTTACGACGGGGACCTCAGGGACCCGCTCTGGTGGCCTCAGGAAAGGCCAGTCCCCAAGCGAGTAGCTCGCAGGCCTCTCGGGATTCCTCTCCCGTCGATGCCGGGCCAAAGATCTTGTGTGGAATCGGTGCCAGAACCTGAGGATTCCTCTCCAGTGCAGACATGGATCTTGGGGTACTTCTGGTGTCTCCCAGGGTAGTCAGTCCTCGTCTCGAGTGGGGCATGCACGTGTGCTTTCCTCCGAGCTCTAGCAGCAGTGTCGTGCTTCCCTTCGCGTGGATCAAGGGATCTGTGGCTTTCCCTCGTGGCTTTCCACGAGTCTTTCCCACGAGGCTTTCCCAAAGGGCGGTCCCACGAGGCTTCCCACAGGCTTCCACACTGTCCACGTTCCACCGTGGTGTGAGTCGATCCTCGGCTTGAAAGTCGAGGCAGTGCAGGGAAAACAGGTTTCCCTGGAATGGACGGAGACATCTGGGGGACTCTGGGAATGGTGGTAGGACCCTGGAGTTCCTCTCGCCTTGCCTGTGGAGAGCGCCTCCTCTTGAGATGCGACGGAAACGCCCTGAATTCTTTCCGAGCACGCAGGGAATGGATCCCTCCTCTCGAGCTAGGAGGCGGAAATGGGGCTACTGTGGATGTGGGTGAGATTCTCGTGCTTCCTCTCGATTGGAGACGGGTATGTCGGGGAACGTCTTGAGTTGCAGCAAGGGTGTGAAAGACCCTTTGGAAGTTCCAGAGGTTAGGTATGATTAGCCTCAAGACGCCTCAGCGGAATGAGCCTCATCTCGCCTGGAGGGAGAACCTCCTGGATTTTCTCGAGTTGCGGCAGGTGCTCTCGACTTACGACGGGGACCTCAGGGACCCGCTCTGGTAGCCTCAGTAAAGGCCAGTCCCCATGCGAGTTGCTCGGGGGCCTCTCGGATTGTTCTCCCTTCGATGCCGGGGCTAAGATCTTGTGTGGAGTGGGTGCCGGAACGTGAGGATTCCTCTCCAGTGCTGACATGGATCTTGGGGTACTTCTGGTATCTCCCCAGGGGAGTCAGTCCTCGTCTCGGGTGGGGGCATGCACGTGCGCTTTCCTCCCGAGCTGAAGCAGCAGTGTCACCCTTTCCCTTCGCGTGGAACAAGGATCTGTGGCATTCCCTCGAGGCTTTCCCACGAGGTTTCCCACGAGGCTTTTCCCAGGGCCTGTCCCACGTGCCACCTTGGTGTGAGTCGATCCTCGGCTGAAAGTCAAAACAGTGCAGGGAAAACAGGTTTCCCTGGAATGGACTTGA
>NW_017200665.1:0-6936 GCF_001704415.2 Capra hircus
CAGTTCCCATGCGAGTTGCTCGGGGCCTCTCGGGATTCTCTCCCCCGCGCCTAAGACCTTGTGTGGAGTCAGTGCCGGAACCTGAGGATTCCTCTCCAGTGCTGACATGGATCTTGGGGTACTTCTGGAGTCTCCCCAGGGAAGTCAGTCCTCGTCTCGAGAGGGGGAATGCACGTGCGCTTTCCTCCCGAGCTGTAGCAGCATTATCGCCGTTCCCTTCGCGTGGATCAAGGGTTCTGTGGTTTTCCCTCAGGCTTTCCACGAGGCTTTCCACGAGGCTTCCCACGAGGCTTTCCCACAAGGCTTTCCCACAAGGCTGTCCCACGTGCCACCGTGGTGTGAGTCGATCCTCGGCTTGAAAGTCGAGGCAGTGCAGGGAAAACAGGTTTCCCTGGAATGTACTGAGACATCTGGGGGACTCTGGGAATGGTGGCACGACCCTGGAGTTCCTCTCGCCTTTCCTGTGGAGGTCGCCTCCTCTTGAGATGCTACGGGAACGCCGGGAATTCTTTCCCGAATACGCAGGGAAAGGATCCCTCCTCTCGAGCTAGGAGGCGGAAAGGGGACTCCTCTGGATGTGGGCAGGACTCTCGTGCTTCCTCTCGAATGGAGACGGGTATGTGGGGAAACTTCTTGAGTTGCAGCAAGGGTGTGAAAGACCCTTTGTTAGTTCCAGAGTTTAGGTGTGATTAGCTTCGAGACGCCTCAGTGGAAATGGGCCTCATCTCACCTGGAGGGGAGAACCTCCTGGATTTTCTCGAGTTGTGGCAGGTTCTCTTGACTTACGACGGGGACCTCAGGGACCCGCTCTGGTGGCCTCAGGAAAGGCCAGTCCCCATGCGAGTTGCTCGGGGCCTCTCAGGATTCCTCTCCCGTCGATGCCGGGGCGTAAGATCTTGTGTGGATTCCGTGAGGGAACCTGAGGATTCCTCTCCAGTGCTGACATGGATCTTGGGGTACTTCTGGAGTCTCCCCAGGGGAGTCAGTCCTTGTCTCGAGTGGGGGGCATGCACATGCGCTTTCCTCCCGAACTGTAGCAGCAGTGTCAAGCTTCCCTTCGCGGGATCAAGGGATCTGTGGCTTTCCCTCGAACGAGGCTTTCCCACGAGGCTTTCCCACGAGGCTTTCCCACAGGAATGTCTCACGTGCCACCGTGGTGTGAGTCGATCCTCGGCTTGAAAGTCGAGGCAGTGCAGGGAAAACAGTTTTCCCTGGAATGGACTGAGACATCTGGGGGACTCTGGGAATGGTGGCACGACCCTGGAGTTCCTCTCGCCTTTCCTGTGGAGGTCGCCTCCTCTTGAGATGCGACGGAAACGCTGGGAATTCTTTCCCGACCACGCAGGGAAAGGATCCCTCCTCTCGAGCTAGGAGGCGGAAAACGTGGCTCCTCTGGATGTGGTCGGGACTCTCGTGCTTCCTCTCGACTGGAGACGGGTATGTCGGGGAACTTCTTGAGTTGCAGCAAGGGTGTGAAGGACCCTTTGGAAGTTCCAGAGGTTAGGTGTGATTAGCCTCGAGACGCTTCAAGGGAAATGGTCCTCATGTCGCCTGGAGGGGAGAACCTCTTGGATTTTCTCGAGTTGCAGCAGGTGCTCTCGACTTATGACGGGGACCTCAGGGACCCGCTCTGGTGGCCTCAGGAAAGCCCAGTCCCCATGCTAGTTGCTCGGGGGCCTCTCCGGATTCCTCGCCCGTCGATGTCGGGCCTAAGACCTTGTTTGGAGTCGCTGCCGGAACCTGAGGTTCCCTCTCCAGTGCTGACATGGATCTTGGGGTACTTCTGGAGTCTCCCCAGGGTAGTCAGTCCTCGTCTCGAGTGGGGGCATGCACGTGTGCTTTCCTACCGAGCTGTAGCCACAGTGCCACGATTCCCTTCGCGTGGATCAAGGGATCTGTGGCTTTCACTCGAGGCTTTCCCAGGAGGCTTTCCCTCGAGGCTTTCCCACAGGGCTGTCCCACGTGCCACCGTGGTGTGAGTCGATCCTCGGCTTGAAAGTTGAGGCAGTCCAGGGAAAACAGTTTTCCCTGGAATGGACTGAGACATCTGGGGAACTCTGGGAATGGTGGCACGACCCTGGAGTTCCTCTCGCCTTTCCTGTGGAGAGCGCCTCCTCTTGAGATGCGACGGGAACGCCGGGAATTCTTTCCCACCACGCGCAGGGAAAGGATCCCTCCTCTCGAGCTAGGAGGCGGAAACGGGGCTCCTCTCTGGATGAGGCTGGGACTCTCGTGCTTCCTCTCGAGTGGAGACGGGTATGTCGCGGAACTTCTTGAGTTGCAGCAAGGGTGTGAAGGACCCTTTGGAAGTTCCAGAGTTTAGGTGTGATTAGCCTCGAGACGCCTCAGCGGAAATGGGCCTCACCTCGCCTGGAGGGGAGAACCTCCTGGATTTTCTCGAGTTGCGGCAGGTGCTCTCAACTTACGACGGGGACCTCAGGGACCCGCTCTGGTGGCCTCAGGAAAGGCCAGTCCCATGCGAGTTGCTCGGGGCCTCTCAGGATTCCTCTCCCGTCGATGCCGGGCCTAAGACTGCGGGAGCCAGTGTGAGGTACCCGCCCGTGACAAGGTTATGAGGAAGGAAGCTGACATACGCAAGGCGTGCTCAGACTTCAGGGACCCCTCTGGAAATTTTTAAGCATGTACCCCCAACAAAAATCTGCCGGTTTTTGTGCTCTGCTTTTTCACTCTTCTTACCTTTTCTGGAAAAAGTCAATTCAGCGCGTTAGTCTTCTGCATTTGAAAGAGTGTTTCAATCCAAAAAACCCTCTGATGGCTTTCTAGCCTGACTGTAGGACTCGTACAGCTGCGCTTGTGATTGTTTGAGGCCTCCTGACCGCAGGAGGCACAGGAAGCTTAAAACATCCTAGGAATGCAGGAGCTTTCGAGGAGTCAAAATCTTTAGAATAGGACTGATTAAAAGTTTCATTTTTTGGGTCAATGCTTGCTGCCAAATTTTCATATCCTTTATTTTTAGATATAGTTGGTATATAGAAAAAACAAGTAGTAGACCTGGTATTAGCAACATTAGATCTTTGAGTTAAGTACCTTCTTTGTTATAACCCACTGCACCTTTGTTCTATAGAGATGTAACTTTAATGCTTTAAGGAGATGCAGATTAAAGAAAAACACTTCAGGGGAAACAAAATTAACATTCATTAAGGAAGAGAGCCAAAAAGTGTTAACAAGCCTCTTGGTCAGAAGATAATGTAAATCACCTGAGACCTTTTGTATACAAAATGATACACAGAAAGATTCTGGGTTGTGAACGCTACATAATTTTGTGTTATCCATTGATCTCCATGTTTTATCAAAAGTATAAAAGGCCTTCTGAACAATAAAGGAGGAGGCCAGGGCCGGGGGCCAGTTTCTCGACCAGCTTCTCGAACTAGTCTCTCAGCCTGGTTTCTTGGGACTCTGGCTCCCCCCGTGTCTTTCTCTCTCTTTCTTCTTCTCTACCTTTCCTTCTCTCTGCTCTTTACTTTAACTTCAGGCTGAATCTCCACCTGGAGTGCGGAGGCTCGCCAGGTCTACTTACTTGCCCTGGCTGTTAAGACCCGCACGAAAGGGAGCTTAAGGCGAGGCACCCTTAGATATTCAAGCGGCGCCGGTGGCCCAACGTAGGTGGTGCAAATTCCTTGTCTGGAATTTTATTGGCCTTCCGCGTAAACAAAGCTATTCAGCCCTCTTCCTCCACTTAATCTTCTTACTACATTATAGTTTCCTAATCTAATCTTACATTAATAAATAAACAAGTCTTTCCACGCCAACGCCGTCCACCCTTCGAATTCCCTGGATCCACCGGGGCTGGACCCCGGCATAAGACCTTGTGTGGAGTCGGTGCCGGAACCTGAGGATTCCTCTCCAGTGCTGACATGGATCTTGGGGTACTTCTGGAGTCTCCCCAGGGGAGTCAGTCTTCGTCGAGATTGGGGGCATGCACGTGCGCTTTCCTCCCGAGCTGTAGCAGCAGTGTCATGCTCCCTTTCGCGTGGATCACGTGATCTGTGGCTTTCCCACGAGGCTTCCCACAGGGCTGTCCACGTGCCACCGTGGTGTGAGTCGATCCTCGGCTTGAAAGTGGAGGCAGTGCATGGAAAACAGGTTTCCCTGGAATGGACTGAGACATCTGGGGGACTCTGGGAAAGGTGGCACGACCATGGAGTTCCTCTCGCCTTTTCTGTGGAGAGCACCCTCCTCTTGAGATGCGACGGAAACGCCAGGAATTCTTTCCCGACCACGCAGGGAAAGGATCCCTCCTCTCGAGCTAGGAGGCGGAAACGGGGCTCCTCTGGATGTGGGCGGGACTCTCGTGCTTCCTCTCGAGTGGAGACGGGTATGTCGGGGAACTTCTTGAGTTGCAGCAAGGGTGTGAAGGACCCTTTGGAAGTTCCAGAGTTTAGGTGTGATTAGCCTCGAGACGTCTCAGCGGAAATGGGCCTCGTCTCGCCTGGAGGGGAGAACCTCCTGGATTTTCTCGAGTTGCGGCAGGTGCTCTCGACTTACGACGGGGACCTCAGGGACCCGCTCTGGTGGCCTCAGGAAAGGCCAGTCCCCTTGCGAATTTGCTCGGGGGCCTCTCGGATTCCTCTCCCGTCGATGCGGGGCCTAAGACCTTGTGTGGAGTCGGTGCCGGAACCTGAGGATTCCTCTCCAGTGCTGACATGGATCTTGGGTACTTCTGGAGTCTCCCCAGGGGAGTCAGTCCTCGTCTCGAGTGGGGGCATGCACGTGCGCTTTCCTCCCGAGCTGTAGCAGTGTCACGCTTCCTTCGCGTGGATCAAGGGATCTGTGGCTTTCCCGAGGCTTTCCCAGAGGCTTTCCCACCACGGGCTTTCCACAGGACTGTCCCACGTGCCACCGTGGTGTGAGTCGATCCTCGGCTTGAAAGTCGAGGCAGTGCAGGGAAAACAGGTTTCCCTGGAATGGACTGAGACATCTGGGGGACTCTGGGAATGGTGGCACGACCCTGGAGTTCCTCTCGCCTTTCCTGTGGAGAGCGCCTCCTCTTGAGATGCGACGGGAATGCCGGGAATTCTTTCCCGACCACGCAGGGAAAGGATCCTCCTCTCGAGCTAGGAGGCGGAAACGGGGCTCCTCTGGATGTGGGCGGGACTCTCGTGCTTCCTCTCGAGTGGAGACGGGTATGTCGGAACTTCTTGAGTTGCAGCAAGGGTGTGAAGGACCTTTGGACGTTCCAGAGTTTAGGTGTGATTAGCCTCGAGACGCCTCAGCGGAAATGGGCCTCATCTCGCCTGGAGGGGAGAACCTCCTGGATTTTCTCGAGTTGTGGCAGGTGCTCTCGACTTACGACGGGGACCTCAGGGACCCGCTCTGGTGGCCTCAGGAAAGGCCAGTCCCATGCGAGTTGCTCGGGGGCCTCTCGGATTCCTCTCCGATGCGCGGGCCTAAGACCTTGTGTGGAGTCGTGCGGAACCTGAGGATTCCTCTCCAGTGCTGACTTGGATCTTGGGGTACTTCTGGAGTCTCCCCAGGGGAGTCAGTCTCGTCTCGAGTGGGGGCATGCACGTGCGCTTTCCTCCGAGCTGTAGCAGCAGTGTCACGCTTCCCTTCGCGTGGATCAAGGGATCTGTGGCTTTCCCTTTTCCCACGAGGCTTTCCCCGAGGGCCACAGGGTGTCCCACGTGCCACCGTGGTGTGAGTCGATCCTCGCTTGAAAGTCGAGGCAGTGCAGGGAAAACAGGTTTCCCTGGAATGGACTGAGACATCTGGGGGACTCTGGGAATGGTGGCACGACCCTGGAGTTCCTCTCGCCTTTCCTGTGGAGAGCGCCTCCTCTTGAGATGCGACGGAACGCCGGGAATTCTTTCCCGACCACGCAGGGAAAGGATGCCCTCCTCTCGAGCTAGGAGGCGGAAAGGGGCTCCTCTGGATGAGGGGCGGACTCTCGTGCTTCCTCTCGAGTGGAGACGGGTATGTCGGGAACTTCTTGAGTTGCAGCAAGGGTGTGAAGGACCCTTTGGAAGTTCCAGAGTTTAGGTGTGATTAGCCTCGAGACGCTCAGCGGAAATGGGCCTCATCTCGCCTGGAGGGGAGAACCTCCTGGATTTTCTCGAGTTGCGGCAGGTGCTCTCAACTTACGACGGGGACCTCAGGGACCCGCTCTGGTGGCCTCAGGAAAGGCCAGTCCCCATGCGAGTTGCTGGGGGCCTCTCGGATTCCTCTCCGTCGATGCCGGGGCCTAAGACTGCCGGGAGCCAGTGTGAGGAAGCCGCCGTGACAAGGTTATGAGGAAGGAAGCTGACATACGCAAGGCGTGCTCAGACTTCAGGGACCCCCTCTGGAAATTTTTAAGCATGTACCCAACAAAAATCTGCCGGTTTTTGTGCTCTGCTTTTTCACTCTTCTTACCTTTTCTGGAAAAAGTCAATTCAGCGCGTTAGTCTTCTGCATTTGAAAGAGTGTTTTCAATCCAAAAACCCTCTGATGGCTTTCTAGCCTGCCTGTAGGACTCGTACAGCTGCGCTTGTGATTGTTTGAGGCCTCCTGACCGGCAGAGGCAGCAGGAAGCTTAAAACATCCTAGGAATGCAGGAGCTTTCGAGGAGTCAAAATCTTTAGAATAGGACTGATTAAAAGTTTCATTTTTTGGGTCAATGCTTGCTCTGCCAAATTTTCAATATCCTTTATTTTTAGATATAGTTGGTATATAGAAAACAAGTAGTAGACCTGGTATTAGCAACATTAGATCTTTGAGTTAAGTACCTTCTTTGTTATAACCGCACTGCACCTTTGTTCTATAGAGATGTAACTTTAATGCTTTAAGGAGATGCAGATTAAAGAAAAACATTCAGGGGAAACAAAAATTAACATTCATTAAGGAAGAGAGCCAAAAAAGTGTTAACAAGCCTCTTGGCAGAAGATAATGTAAAGTATATCATTTTGCTATACAAAAGCGTCTCAGGTGATTTAACAG
>NW_017200666.1:0-6936 GCF_001704415.2 Capra hircus
GGGGCATGCACGTGCGCTTTCTTCCCGAGTTGTGGCAGAGGTGTCACGCTTCCCTTCGCGTGGATCAAGCGATCTGTGGTTTTCCATCGAGGCTTTCCAGGAGGCTTTCCCAGGAGGTTTTCCACAGGGCTGTCCACGTGCCACCTTGGTGTGAGTCGATCCTCGCTTGAAAGTCAAGGCAGTGCAGGGAAAACAGTTTCCCTGGAATGGACTGAGACATCTGGGGATTCTGGAATGGTGGCACGACCTGGAGTTCCTCACCTTTCCTGTGGAGAGCGCCTCCTCTTGAGATGCGAGGAAAGCCGGGAATTCTTTCCCGACCACGCAGGAAAGGATCCTCCTCTCGAGCTAGGAGGCGGAAACGGGGTCCTCTGGATGTGGGGGACTCTCGTGCTTCTCTCGAGTGGAGACGGTATGTCGGGGAACTTCTTGAGTTGCAGCAAGGGTGTGAAGGACCCTTTGGAAGTTCCAGAGGTTAGGTGTGATTAGCCTCGAGACGCCTCAGCGGAAATGGGCCTCATCTCGCCTGGAGGGAGAAACCTCCTGGATTTTCTCGAGTTGCGGCAGGTCTCTCGACTTACGACGGGACCTCAGGGACCCGCTCTGGTGGCCTCAGGAAAGGCCAGTCCCCATGCGAGTTGCTCGGGGGCCTCTCGGGATTCCTCTCCCGTCGATGCGGGCCTAAGATCTTGTGTGGAGTCGGTGCGGAACCTGAGGATTCCTCTCAGTGCTGACATGGATCTTTGGGTACTTCTGGAGTCTCCCCAGGGAGTCAGTCCTCGTCTCGAGTGGGGGCATGCACGTGCGCTTTCCTCCAAGCTGTAGCAGCAGTGTCACGCTTCCCTTCGAGTGGATCAAGGGATCTGTGGCTTTCCCTCGAGGCTTTCCACGAGGCTTTCCCACGAGGCTTTCCCACAGGGCTGTCCCACGTGCCACCGTGGTGTGAGTCGATCCTCGGCTTGAAAGTCGAGGCAGTGCAGGGAAAACAGGTTTCCCTGGAATGGACTGAGACATCTGGGGGACTCTGGGAATGGTGGCACGACCCTGGAGTTCCTCTCGCCTTTCCTGTGGAGAGCGCCTCCTCTTGAGATGCGACGGAACGCCGGAATTCTCTCCCGACCACGCAGGGAAAGGATCCGTCCTCTCGAGCTAGGAGGCGGAAACGGGGCTCCTCTGGATGTGGGCCGGACTCTCGTGCTTCCTCTCGAGTGGAATGGGCATGTCGGGGAACTTGTGAGTTACAGCAAGGGTATGAAGGACCCTTTGGAAGTTCCAGAGGTTAGGTGTGATTTGCCTCCAGACGCCTCAGCAGAAATGGTCCTCAACTCGCCTGGAGGGGAAACCTCCTGAATTTTCTGAGTTGCGGCAGGTGCTCTCGACTTACGACGGGGACCTCAGGGACCGCTCTGGTGGCCTCAGGAAAGGCCAGTCCCCATGTGAGTTGCTAGGGGGCCTCTCGGGATTCCTCTCCCGTCGAAGCCCGGGCCTAACACCTTGTGTGGAGTCGGTGCCAGAACCTGAGGATTCCTCTCCAGTGCTGACAAGGATCTTGGGGTACCTCTGGAGTCACCCCAGGGAGTCAGTCCTCGTTCGAGTGGGGGCAGGCACGTGCGATTTCCTCCCGAGCTGTAGCAGCAGAGTCACGTTTCCCTTTGCGTGGATCAACGGATCTGTGGCTTTCCTCAAGGCTTTCCCACGAGGCTTTCCCACAGGGCTGTCCCACGTGCCACCGTGGTGTGAGTCGATCCTCGGCTTGAAAGTCGAGGCAGTGCAGGGAAAACAGTTTTCCCTGGAGTGGACTGAGACATCTGGGGGACTCTGGGAATGGTGGCACGACCCTGGAGTTCCTCTCGCCTTTCCTGTGGAGAGCCCCTCTTGAGCTGCGATGGGAAGGCCAGGATTTCTTTCCCGACACGCAGGGAAAGGAACCCTCCTCTCGAGCTAGGAGGCGGAAACGGGTCTCCTCTGGATATGGGCGGGACTCTCGTGCTTCCTCTCGAGTGGAGACGGTATGTCGGGGAACTTCTTCAGTTGTAGCAAGGGTGTAAAGGACCCTCTGGAAGTTCCAGAGGTTAGGTGTGATTAGCCTCGAGACGCCTCAGCGGAAATGGGCCTCATCTCGCCTGGAGGGGAGAACCTCCTGGATTTTCTCGAGTTGCGGCAGGTGCTCTCGACTTACGACGGGGACCTCAGGGACCCGCTCTGGTGGCCTCAGGAAAGGCCAGTCCGCATGCGAGTTGCTCGGGGCCTCTCGGATTCCTCTCCCGTCGATGCCGGGGCCTAAGACTGCCAGGAGCCAGTGTGAGGAAGCCCGCCCGTGACAAGGTTATGAGGAAGGAAGCTGACATACGCAAGGCGTGCTCAGACTTCAGGGACCTCTCTGGAAATTTTTAAGCATGTACCCCAACAAAAATCTGCCGGTTTTTGTGCTCTGCTTTTTCTCTCTTCTGACCTTTTCTGGAAAAAGTCAATTCAGGGCGTTATTCTTCTGCATTTGAAAGAGTGTTTCAATCCAAAAACCCTCTGATGGCTTTCTAGCCTGCCTGTAGAACTCGTACAGCTGCGCTTGTGATTGTTTGAGGCCTCCTGACCGCAGGAGGCACAGGAAGCTTAAAACATCCTAGGAATGCAGGAGCTTCCGAGGAGTCAAAATCTTTAGAATAGGACTGATTAAAAGTTTCATTTTTTGGGTCAATGCTTGCTGCCAAATTTTCATATCCTTTATTTTTAGATATAGTTGGTATATAGAAAAACAAGTAGTAGACCTGGTATTAGCAACATTAGATCTTTGAGTTAAGTACCTTCTTTGTTATAACCCACTGCACCTTTGTTCTATAGAGATGTAACTTTAATGCTTTAAGGAGATGCAGATTAAAGAAAAACACTTCAGGGGAAACAAAATTAACATTCATTAAGGAAGAGAGCCAAAAAGTGTTAACAAGCCTCTTGGCCAGAAGATAATGTAAATCACCTGAGACCTTTTGTATACAAAATGATATACAGAAAGAATCTGGGTTGCGAGCACTACATAATTTTGTGTTATCCATTGATCTCCATGTTTTATCAAAAGTATAAAAGGCCTTCTGAACAATGAATGAGGAGGCCAGGGGCCGGGGGCCAGTTTCTCGGACCAGCTTCTCGAACTAGTCTCTCAGCCTGGTTTCTTGGGACTCTGGCTCCCCCCGTGTTTTCTCTCTCTTTCTTCTTCTCTACCTTTCCTTCTCTCTGCTCTTTACTATAACTTCAGGCTGAATCTCCACCTGGAGTGCGGAGGCTCGCCAGGTCTACTTACTTGCCCTGGCTGTTAAGACCCGCACGAAAGGGAGCTTAAGGCGAGGCACCCTTAGATATTCAAGCGGGCGCCGGTGGCCCAACGTAGGTGGTGCAAATTCCTTGTCCTGAATTTTATTGGCCTTCCGCGTAAACCAAGCTATTCAGCCCTCTTCCTCCACTTAATCTTCTTACTACACTATAGTTTCCTAATCTAATCTTACATTAATAAATAAACAAGTCTTTCCACGCCAACGCCGGCCACCCTTCGAATTCCCTGGATCCACCGGGGCTGGACCCCGGCATAAGACCTTGTGTGGAGTCGGGTGCGGAACCTGAGGATTCCTCTCCAGGGCTGACATGGATCTTGGGGTACTTCTGGAGTTCCCCAAGGGAGTCAGTCCTCGTCTCGAGTGGGGGCATGCACGTGCGCTTTTCTCCCCAGCTCTAGCAGCAGTGTCACGCTTCCCGTCGAGTGGATCAAAGGATCTGTGGCTTTCCCTCGAGGCTTTCCACGAGGCTTTCCCACGTGGCTTTCCCACAGGGCTGTCCCACGTGCCACCGTGGTGTGAGTCGATCCTCGGCTTGAAAGTCGAGGCAGTGCAGGGAATAAAGGTTTCCCTAAATGGACTGAGACATCTGGGGGACTCTGGGAATGGTGGCACGACCCTGGAGTTCCTCTCGCCTTTCCTCTGGAGAGCGCCTCCTCTTGAGATGCGACGGGAACACCGGGAATTCTTTCCCGACCACGCAGGGAAAGATCCCTCCTCTCCAGCTAGGAGGCGGAAACAGCGCTCCTCTGGATGAGGGAGGGACTCTCGTGATTCCTCTCGAGTGGAGACGGTTATGTCGGGGAACTTCTTGAGTTGCAGCAAGGGTGTGAAGGACCCTTTGGAAGTTCCAGAGGTTAGGTGTGATTAGCCTCGAGACGCCTCCGCGGAAATTGGCCCTAATCTCGCCTGGAGGGGAGGAACCTCCTGGATTTTCTCCAGTTGCGGCAGGTGCTCTCGGCTTTATGACGGGGACCTCAGGGACCCGCTCTGGTGGCCTCAGGAAAGGCCAGTCCCCAGCGAGTTGGTCGGGGGCATCTCAGGATTCCTCTCCTGTCGATGCCGGGCCCTAAGACCTTGTGTGGAGTCGGTGCCGGAACCTGAGGATTCCTCTCCGGTGCTGACATGGATCTTGGGGTACTTCTGGTGTCTCGCCAGGGGAGTCAGTCCTCGTCTCGAGTGGGGTTGCACTTGCGCTTTCCTCCCGAGCTGTAGCAGCAATGTCACGCTTCCCTTCGCTTGGATCAAGGGATCTGTGGCTTTCCCTTGAGGCTTTCCCACGAGGCTTTCCCACAAGGCTTTCCCACAGGGTTGTCCCACGAGCCACCGTGGTGTGAGTCGATCCTCGGCTTGAAAGTCGAGGCAGTGCAGGGAAAACAGGTATCCCTGGAATGGACTGAGACATCTGGGGACTCTGGGAATGGTGGCACGACCCTGGAGTTCCTCTCGCCTTTCCTGTGGAAAGCGCCTCCTCTTGAGATGCGTCGGGAACGCCGGGAATTCTTTCCCAACAAGCAGGGAAAGGATCCCTCCTCTCGAGCTAGGAGGCGGAAATGGGGCTCCTCTGGATGTGGGCGGGACTATCGTGCTTCCTCTCTTGTGGAGACGGGTATGTCGGGGAACTTCCTGAGTTGCAGCAAGGGTGTGAAGGACCCTTTGGAAGTTCCAGAGGTTAGGTGTGATTAGCCTCGAGATGCCTCAGCGGAAATGGGCCTCATTTCGCCTGGAGGGGAGAACCTCCTGGATTTTCTCGAGTTGCGACAGGTGCTCTCGACTTACGACGGGGACCTCAGGGACCCGCTCTGGTGGCCTCAGGAAAGGCCAGTCCCCATGCGAATTGCTCGGGGGTCTCTCAGGATTTCTCTCCCGTCGATGCCGGGGCCTAAGATCTTGTGTAGAATCGGTGCCGTAACCTGAGCATTCCTCTCCACTGCTGACATGGATCTTGGGGTACTTCTGGAGTCTGCCCAAGGGAGTCAGTCCTCGTCTCGAGAGGGGGCATGCACGTGCGCTTTCCTCCGAGCTGTAGCAGAAGTGTCGCGCTTCCCTTCGCGTGGATAAAGGGATCTGTGGCTTTCCCTCGAGGCTTTCCCACAGGGCTGTCCCACGTGCCACCGTGGTGTGACTCGATCCTCAGCTTGAAAGTCCAGGCAGTGCAGGGAAAACAGGTTTCCCTGGAATGGACTGAGATATCTGGGGACTCTGGGAATGGCGGCACGACCCTGGAGTTACTCTCACCTTTCCTGTGGAGAGCACCTCCTCTTTAGATGTGACGGAACACTGGGAATTCTATCCCGACCACGCAGGGGAAGGATCCCTCCTCTCGAGCTAGGAGACGGAAACGGGGCTCCTCTGGATATGGGCGGGAGTCTCGTGCTTCCTCTCGATTGGAGACGGGTATGTCGGGGAACTTCTTGAGTTGCAGCAAGGGTGTGAAGGACCCTTTGGAAGTTCCAGAGGTTAGGTGTGATTAGCCACGAGAAGCCTGAGCGGAAATGGGCCTCATCTCGCCTGGAGGGGAGAACGCCTGGATTTTCGCGAGTTGCCGCAGGTGCTCTCGACTTATGACGGGGACCTCAGGGACACGCTCTGGTGGCCTCAGGAAAGACCAGTCGCCATGGGAGTTGCTCGGGGGCCTCTCGGGATTCCTCTCCGTCGATGCCGGGCCTAAGACCTTGCTTGGAGTCGGTGCCGGAACGTGAGGATTCCTCTCCAGTGCTGACATGGATCTTGGGCTACTTCTGTTGTCTCCCCAGGGGAGTCAGTCCTCGTCTCGAGTGGGGGCATGCACGTGCGCTTTCCTACCGAGCTGTAGCAGCAGTGTCAAGCTTCCCTTCGAGTGGATCAAGGGATCTGCGGCTTTCCCTCGAGGCTTTCCCCGAGTCTTTCCCACGAGGCTTTCCACAGGGCTGTCCCACGTGCCACCGTGGTGTGAGTTGATCCTCGGCTTCAAAGTCGAGGCAGTGCAGGGAAAATAATTTTCCCTGGAATGGACTGAGACATCTGGGGGACGCTGGGAATGGTGGCACGACCCTGGAGTTCCTCTCGCCTTTCCTGTGGAGAGCACCTCCTCTTGAGGTGCGACAGGAACGCGGGGAATTCTTTCCCCACCACGCAGGGAAAGGATCCCTTCTCCGAGCTAGGAGTCGGAAACGGGTCTCCTCTGGATGTGGGCGGGACTCTCGTGCTTCCTCTCAAGTGGAGACGGGTATGTCGGGGAACTTCTTGAGTTGCAGCAAGGGTGTGAAGGACCCTTTGGAAGTTCCAGATGTTAGATGTGAATAGCCTCCAGACGCCTCAGCGGAAATGGGCCTCATCTCGCCTGGAGGTTAGAACCTCCTGCATTTTCTCGAGTTTCGGCAGGTGCTCTCGACTTACGACAGGGACCTCTGTTACCCGCTCTGTGGCCTCAGGAAGGCCAGTCCGCCATGCGAGTTGCTCGGGGGACTCTCGGGATTCCTCTCCGTCGATGCCAGGGCCTAAGACCTTGTGTGGAGTCGGTGTCGAACCTGAGGATTCCTCTCCAGTGCTGACATGGATCTTGGGGTACTTCTGTAGTCTCCCCTCAGGAGTCAGTCATCTCGTCTCGGGGCATGCACGTGCGCTTTCCTCCCTA
>NW_017200667.1:0-6935 GCF_001704415.2 Capra hircus
GCTGGGCCGCACTGCTTCAGGCCCCCCACCCCTCCGCCCCGAGAGAAACAGGCGCCCTGTGGCCCCTAGGTCCTGGATGCAGTTTCACACATAGAATGTGTCCCATAGGAGCCAAGAATTTTCCTGACAGACCTAGGCTCACTAGAGCTCTCCTACAGAGCAAAGGGGATGGATGGGACAGATGTGTGGCTGTGGCTCTGCCTTTCCCTGGGAGTGTGGAGCCGCTCCCTATGGCCCGGGCTCCAGGGGAAGTTGCCCCTGAATAATGACTCCAAGAAGCGCTTTTCCAACTGGCTGAGACGTGGAGTTCTCAGGATGCAGGGAAAAGCGAGTGTCCTTCGGGGAAGCAAAGGCAGTCACCTGTTATCATGACTTACTAGAATAGTAGGTACCTTCTCCGGTTGGGCAGAGGCCTTCCCTACCTGATCTGAAAAAGAAAATGAAGTAGCTCGCTGATTTGAGAAATAATTCCCAGACTTGGGTTTCCAACCAGTATAGAATCCGACAATGGCCCTGTCTTTGTAGCCGCGTTAATTAACAGGTATGTGAAGCTCTAAATATCAGTGGAAATTACATACAGCATATAGGCCCAGTGTTCTGGAATGGTGGAAAGAAACAACCAAACTCTTGAAGAGACACTTTCAAAATGGATCATAGAGACTGACTGTACGTGGATGGGCTTGCTTCCGGCAGACTTACTCATATTACGGGTACCGCACGTTCCCACAGTTGTTGTCCTTATGAAATTTTCTATGGGAGACCCCCTCCCACAGTGAGGCAGGTGTTAGCAGATTTGCCACAAGTAAGGGGTGGGATTTCACAGCAGATGGAACAATTAGGTAAGGTAATAAATCAGGTAACTAAGTTTGTATAAAAAAGAATATCATTCCCCCTTGAGGAACAGATTCATGAATTTGTGCTCAGTGATCAGGTGTGGCTCAATGACTGGAAACACAATTCCTTGGCCTGACATCGGAAAAGGTCCTTATACTGTTGTTTTAGCCACAATTCTGAAAGAGATGGGAATACCAGACCACCTAACCTGCCTCTTGAGAAATCTGGATGAAGGTCAGGAAGCAACAGTTAGAGCAGGACATGGAACAACAGACTGGTTCCAAAAAGGAAAAGGAGTATGTCAAGGCTGTATATTGTCACCCTGTTTATTTAACTTCTATGCAGAGTACATCATGAAAAAATGCTGGGATGGAAGATACATAAGCTGGAATCAAGATTGCCGGTAGAAATATCAATCAACTTAGATATGCAGATGACACCACCATTATGGCAGAACGTGAAGAGGAACGGGTATGTCGGGAACTTCTTGAGTTGCAGCAAGGGTGTGAAGGACCCTTTGGAAGTTCCAGAGGTTAGGTGTGGTTAGTCTCGAGATGCCTCAGCGGAAATGGGCCTCATGTCGCCTGGAATGGAGAGGCTCCTGGATATTCCCGAGTTTCAGCAGGTGCTCTCGAGTTACGACAGGGATTCAGGACCCACTCTGGCGGCCGCAGGAAAGGCCAGTTATCATGCGTGTTGCTAGGGGCCTCTCGTGATTCTCTCCCGTCGATGCTGGGCCTAAGACCTTGTGTGGAGTCGGGGCCGGAAGCTGAGGATTCCTCTCCAGTGCTGACATGGATTTTGGGGTACTTCTGGAGTCTCCACAAAGGAGTCAGGCCTCGTCTCGAGTGGGGCATGAGCGTGCCCTTTCCTCCCATGCTGTAGCAGCAGTGTCACGCTTCCCCTTGCGTGGACCAAGGGATCTGTGGCTTTCCCACGAGGCTTTCCCACAGGGCTGTCCCACGTGTCACGGTGGTGTGAGTCGATCCTCGGCGTGAAAGCCGAGGCAGTGCAGGGAAAACAGGTTCCTGTGGAACGGACTGAGATATCTGGGGGAGTCTTGGAATGGTGGCACGACCCTGCAGTTCCTCTCCCTTTCCTTTGGAGAGCGCCTCCTCTTGAGATGCGATGGGAATGCCGGGAATTCTTTCCCGACCAAGCAGGGAAAGGATCCGTCCTCTCGAACTACGAGCCGGAAACGGAGCTCCTCTGGATGTGGCCGGACCTCGTGCTTCCTCTTGAGTGGAGACGGGTATGTCGGGGAACTTTCTTGAGATGCAGCATGGCTGTGAAAGACTCTTTGGAATTTCCAGAGGTCAAGTGTGATTAGCCTCGAGACACCTCAGTGGAAACGGGCCTCATCTCGCCTGCAGGGGAGAACCTCCTGGATTTTACCGAGTTGCGGCAGGTGCTCTTGACTTACGACGGGGGGACCTCATGGACCCGCTCTGGTGACCTCAGGAAAGGCCAGTCCCCATGCGAGTTGCTAGAGGGCCTGTCGCTGTTCCTCTCCCGTCGATGCCAGGGCCTAAGACCTTGTGTGGAGTCGGGGGCCGGAACCTGAGGATTCCTCTCCAGGGCTGACATGCATCTTGGGGTACTTCTGGAGTCTCCCCAGGGGAGTCAGTCCTCGTCTCGAGGGGGCATGCACGTGCGCTTTCCTCCTGAGCTGTAGCAGCAGTGTCACGCTTCCCGTCGCGTGGATCAAGGGATCTGTGGCTTTCCCTCGAGGCTGTCCCACGAGGCTTTCCCACAGGGCTCTCCCACGTGCCACCGTGGTGTGAGTCGATCCTCGGCATGAAAGTCGAAGCAGTGCAGGAAAAACAGGATCCTCTGGAATGGACGGAGATATCTGGGGGCTCTTGGAATGGTGGCACGACCCATGAGTTCCTCTCGCCTTTCCTGTGCAGCGGCCTCCTCTTGAGATGCGTGGGAAACGTCGGGAATTCTTTCCCGAGGAAGCAGGGAAGGATCCCTCATCTCGAGCTTGGAGGCGGAAATGGAGCTCCTCTGGAGGAGGCCGGACCCTCGTGCTTCCTCTGGAGTGGAGACGGGTATATCGGGGAACCTCCTGAGTTGTAGCAAGGGTGTGTAGGACCCTTTGGAAGTTCCAGAGTTTAGGTGTGATTACTCTCGAGACGCCGCAGAGAAAATGGGCCTCATCTCGACTGGAGCAGAGAACCTCCTGGATTTTCTCGAGTTGCGGCAGGTGCTCTCAACATATGACCGTGACCTCAGGGACAGTGTAGCAGATGTGTCACGCTTCCCTTCGCGGGGATCAAGGGATCTGTGGCTTTCCCACGAGGCTTTCCCACAGGGCTGTCCCACGTGCCACCATGGTGTGAGTGGATCCTCGGCGTGAAAGTCGAGGCATTGCGGGGAAAACAGGTTCCTCTGAAATGGACTGAGATATCTGGGGGACTCTTGGAATGGTGGCACGACCCTGGAGTTCCTCTCGCCTTTCCTATTGAGAGCCCTTGCTCTTGAGAGGCCACGGGAACGCTGAAAAATCTTTCCTGACTAAGCAGGATAGGATCCCTCATCTCGAGCTACCAGGCGGAAACGGGGTTCCCTGGATGTGGGGGGACCCTCGTGCTTCCTCTCGAGTGGAGACGGTATGTCGGGGAACTTCTTGAGTTGCAGCAAGGACCCTTTTGAATTTCCAGAGTTTAGGTGTGATGAGCCTCCAGACGCCTCAGAGGAAATGGGCCTCATCTCGCCTGGAGCGGAGAACCTCCTGGATTTTCTAGAGTTGGGCAGGTCTCTCGAGTTACGACGGAACCTCAGGGACCCGCTCTGGTGGCCTCAGGAAAGGCCAGTGCCCAAGGGAGTTGCAAGGGGGCCTTTCGGGATTCCTCTCCCGTCGATGTCGGGGCCTAAGACCTTGTGTGGAGTCGGGGCTGGAACCTGAGGATTCCTCTCCAGTGCTGATATGGATCTTGGGGTACTTCTGGAGTCTCTCCTGGGGAGTCAGTGCTCATCTCGTGTGGGGGCATGCACGTGAGCTTTCCTCACGAACTGTAGCAGCAGTGTCACACTTCCCGTCGCGGGGATCAAGGGATCTGTGGCTTTCCCTCGAGGCTTTCCGATGAGGCTTCCCACAGGGCTGTCCCACGTGGGACATGCCATGGTGGAGTGAGTGGATCCTCGGCGTGAAAGTAGAGGCAGTGCAGGGAAAACAAGTTCCTCTGGAATGGACTGAGACATCTGGGGGGTCCCTTGGAATTGTGGCACGACACTGGGGTTTCTCGCCTTTCCTGTTGAGAGCGCCTCTTCTTGAGATGCGACGGGAAAGCCGGGAATTCTTTCCAGACGAAGCAGGAAAAGAATCCCTAATCTCAAGCGACGAGGTGGAAACCAGGCTCCTCTGGATGTGGGCGGGACCCTCGTGCTTCCTCTCGAGTGGAGACTGGTATGTCGGGGAACTTCTTGAGTTGCAGCAAGCGTGTGAAGGACCCTTTGGAAGTTCCAGAGGTTAGGTGTGATTAGCCTCGAGACGCCTCAGCGGAAATGGGCCTCATCTCGCCTGGAGGGAGAACCTCCTGGATGTTCTCGAGTTGCTGCAGGTGCTCTCGACTTAAGACGGGGACCTCAGGGACCCGCTCTGGTGGCCTCAGGAAAGGCCAGTCCCCATGCGAGTAGCTCGGGGCCTCTTGGGATTCCTCTCCCTTCGATGCCGGGCCTAAGACCTTGTGTGGAGTCGGTGCTGGAACCTGAGGATTCCTCTCCAGTGCTGACATGGATCTTAGGGTACTTCTGGAGTCTCCCCAGGGAGTCAGTCCTCCTCTCAGTGGGGGTTTGCACGTGCGCTTTCCCCCGCGTTGTAGCAGCAGTGTCACCCTCCCGTCGCTTGGATCATGGGATCAGTGGCTTTCCCTCGAGGCTTTCCCACGAGGCTTTCCCACGAGCTTTCCCACAGGGCTGTCCCACGTGCCACCGTGTGTGAGTCGATCCTCGGCTTGAAAGTTGAGGCAGTGCAGGGAAAACAGGTTTCCCTGGAATGGACTGAGACATCTGGGGGACTCTGGAATGGTGGCACGACCCTGGAGTTCCTCTCGCCTTTCCTGTGGAAAGCACCTCATCTTGAGATGCGACGGGAACGCGGAATTCTTTCCAGAACACGCAGGGAAAGGATCCCTCCTCTTCAGCTATGAGGCGGAAACGGGGGCTCCTCTGGATGTGGGCGGGACTCTCGTGCTTCCTCTCAGTGGAGACGGGTATATCGGGAACTTCTTGAGTTGCAGCAAGGGTGTGAAGGACCCTTTGGAAGTTCCAGAGGTTAGGTGTGATTAGCCTCGAGAAGCCTCAGCTGAAATGGGCCTCATCTCGCCTGGAGGGAGAACCTCCTGGATTTTCTCGAGTTGCGGCAGGTGCTCTTGACTTAAGACGGGACCTCAGGGACCCGCTCTGGTGGCCTCAGGAAAGGCCAGTCCCCCTGCGAGTTGCTTGGGGTCCTCTCGGATTCCTCTCCCGTCGATGCCGGGCCCTAAGACCTTGTGTGGAGTCGGTGCCAGAACCTGAGGATTCCTCTCCAGTGCTAATATGGATCCTGGCGGTACTTCTGGAGTCTCCCCAGGGGAGTCAGTCCTCGTCTCGATTGGGGGCATGCTCGTGCGCTTTCCTCCGAGCTGTAGCAGCAGTGTCACGCTTCCCTTCGCGGGGATCAAGGGATCTGTGGCTTTCCCTCGAGGCATTCCCACGAGGCTTTCCCACGAGGCTTTCCACAGGGCTGTCCCACGTGCCACCGTGGTGTGAGTCGATCCTCGGCTTGAAAGTGGAGGCAGTGCAGGAAACAGGTTTCCCTGGATTGGACTGAGATATCTGGGGGACTCTGGGAATGGTGGCACGACCCTGGAGTTCCTCTCGCCTTTCCTGTGGAGAGCGCCTCCTCTTGAGATGCGACGGGAACGCCGGGAATTCTTTCCCGACCACTCAGGGAAAGGATCCCTTGTCTCGAGCCAGGAGGCAGAAACGGGGCTCCTCTGGATGTGGGCGGGACTCTCGTGCTTCCTCTCGAGTGGAGACCGGTATGTCGGGGAACTTCTTGAGTTGCAGCAAGGTGTGAAGGACCCTTTGGAAGTTCCATAGGTTAGGTGTGATTAGCCTCGAGACGCCTCTGGGAAATGGGCCTCATCTCGCCTGAGGGGAGAACCTCCTGATTTTTCTCGAGTTGTGGCAGGTGCTCTGGACTTACTACGGGGACCTCAGGGACCCGCTCTGGTGCCTCAGGAAAGGCCAGTCCCCATGCGAGTTGC
This sequence comes from Capra hircus, assembly GCF_001704415.2. Lineage (NCBI taxonomy): Eukaryota > Metazoa > Chordata > Mammalia > Artiodactyla > Bovidae > Capra > Capra hircus. The sequence continues at coordinate 6,090 of NW_017200667.1, forward strand.
TCGGGGGCCTCTTGTGATTCCTCTCCCGTTAATGCCGGGGCCTAAGATCTTGTGTGGAGTTGGTGCCGGAACCTGAGGATTCCTCTCCAGTGCTGACATGGATCTGGGGTACTTCTGGAGTCTCCCCAGGGGAGTCCGTCCTCGTCTCAAGTGGGGCATGCACGTGCGCTTTCCTCCCTAGCTGTAGCAGCAGTGTCACGCTTCCCTTCGCGAGGATCAAGGGATCAGGGCTTTCCCTCGAGGCTTTCCCACGAGGCTTTCCCACGAGGCTTTCCCACAGGCTGTCCCACGTGCCACCGTGGTGTGAGTCGATCCTCGGCTTGAAAGTCGAGGCAGTGCAGGGAAAACAGGTTTCCCTGGAATGGACTGAGACATCTGGGGGACTCTGGGAATGGTGCACGACCCTGGAGTTCCTCTCGCCTTTCCTGTGGAGAGCGCCTCCTCTTGAGATGCGACGGAATGCCGGGGAATTCTTTCCGAACACGCAGGAAAAGGATCCTCCTCTCGAGCTAGGAGGTGGAAACGGGGCTCCTCTGGATGTGGGCGGGACTCTCGTGCTTCCTCTCGAGTGGAGACGGGTATGTCGGGGGAACTTCTTGAGTTGCAGCCAGGGTGTGAAGGACCCTTTTGAAGTTCCAGAGGTTAGGTGTGATTAGCCTCGAGACGCCTCAGCGGAAATGGGCCTCATCTCGCCTGGAGGGGAGAACCTCCTGGATTTTCTCGAGGTTGGCAGGTGCTCTCCACTTACCATGGGGAACTCAGGACCCGCTCTGGTGGCCTCAGGAAAGGCCAGTCCCCATGCGAGTTGCTCGGGGCTCTCGGGATTCCTCTCCCGATGGGGGCCTA
>NW_017200668.1:0-6935 GCF_001704415.2 Capra hircus
CTCTCCACAGGAAAGGCGAGCGGAACTCCAGGGTGTGCCACAAATCTGATAGTCCCCCAGAGGTCTCAGTCCATTCCAGGGAAACTGTATTTCCCTGCACTGCCTCGAGTTTCAAGCGAGGATCGACTCACACCACGTTGGGCACGTGAGACAGCCCTGTGGAAAAGCCTCGTGGGAAAGCCTTGTGGAAAAGACTCGAGGAAAAGCCACTGATTCCTTGATCCACTCGACGGGAAACATGACACTGCTGCCCCATCTCGGGAGGAAAGCGCACTTGCATGCCCCCAAACTCGAGACGAGGACTGACTCCCCTAGGGAGACTCCAAAAGTACCCCAAAATCCATGTCAGCACTGGGAGGAATGCTCAGGTTCCGGCACCGACTCTACACAAGGTCTTAGGCCCCGGCATCGACGGAGAGGAGGCCTAGAGGCCCCGAATTACTCGCATGGGGACTGGCCTTTCCTGAGGCCACCAGAGCGGGTCCCTGATGTCCCCGTCGTAAGTCGAGAGCACCTGCCGCAACTCGAGAAAAATCCAGGAGGTTCGCCCCTCCAGGCGAGATGAGGCCCATTTCCGCTGAGGCGCCGCGAGGCTAATCACACCTACCTCTGGAACTTACAAAGGGTTTTCACACCCTGGCTGCAACTCAAGAATTTCCCCGACATACCCGTCTCCACTCGAGAGGAATCACGAGAGTCCCCGCCCTCATCCAGAGGAGCCCCGTTTCCGCCTCCTAGCTCGAGAGGAGAGGATCCTTCCCTGGGTGGTCGCGGAAAGATTCCGGCATTTCCGTCGCATTCAAGAGGAGGCACTCTCCACAGGAAAGGCGAGAGGAACTCCAGGTCGTTGCCACCATTTCCAGAGTCCCCCAGAATGTCTCAGTCCATTCCAGGGAAACCTGTTTTCCCTGCACTGCCTCGACTTTCAAGCGAGGATCGACTCACACCACGGTGGCACGTGGGACAGCCCATGTGGGAAAGCCTCGTGGGAAAGCCTCGTGGGAAAGCCTCGAGGAAAGCCACAGATCCCTTGATCCACGCGAAGGGAAGCGTGACACTGCGCTACAGCTCGGGAGGAAAGCGCACGTGCATGCCCCACTCGAGACGAGGACTGACTCCCCTGGGGAGACTCCAGAAGTACCCCAAGATCCATGTCAGCACTGGAGAGGAATCCTCAGGTTCCGGCACCGACTCCACACAAGATATTAGACACCGGAATCGACGGGAGAGGAATCCCAAGAGGCCCCCGAGCAATCGCATGGGGACTGGCCTTCCCTGAGGCCACCAGAGCGGGTCCCTGAGGTCCCTGTCGTAAGTCGAGAGCACCTGCCGCAACTCGAGAAAATCCAGGAGGTTCTCCCCTCCAGGCGAGATGAGGCCCATTTCCGCGGAGGCGTCTCGAGGCTAATCAACCTGGCCTCTGGAACTTCCAAAGGGTCCTTCACACCCTTGCTGCAACTCAAGAAGTTCCCCGACGTACCCCTCTCCACTCGAGAGGAAGCACGAGAGTCCTGCCCACATCCAGAGAAGCCCCGTTTCCGCCTCATAGATCGAGAGGTGGAATCCTTTCCCTGCGTGGTCGGGAAAGAATTCCCGGCGTTCCCGGTCGCATCTCAAGAGGAGGCGGTCTCCACAGGAAACACGAGGGATCTCCAGGGTCGTGACACCATTCCCTGAGTGCCAGAGATTTCTCAGTCCATTCCAGGGAAACCTGTTTTCCCTGCACTGCCTCGACTTTCAAGCCGAGGATCCACTCACACCACGGTGGCACGTGGGACAGCCCTGTGTGAAAGCCTCGTGGGAAAGCCTCGTGGGAAAGCCTCGAGGAAAAGCCACAGATCCCTTGATCCACGCAAAGGGAAGTGTGACACTGCTGCTACAGCTCGGGAGGAAAGCGCACGTGCATGCCCCCACTCGAGACGAGGACTGACTCCCCTGGGGAGACTCCAGAAGTACCCCAAGACCATGTCAGCACTGGAGAGGAATCCTCAGGTTCCGGCACGGACTCCACAAAGATCTTAGGCCCCGTCATTGACGGGAGAGGAATCCCGAAAGGCCCCGGAGCAACTCGCATGGGGACTGGCCTTTCCTGAGGCCACCAGAGCGGGTCCCTGAGGTCCCCATTGTAAGTCGAGAGCACCTGCCGCACCTCGAGAAAATCCAGGAGGTTCTCCCTTCCAGGCGAGATTAGGCCCATTTCCGCTGAGGCATCTCGAGGCTAATCACACCTAACCTCTTGACTTTACAAAGGGTCCTTCACACCCTTGCTGCAACTCAAGAAGTTCCCCAACATACCCGTCTCTACTGGAGAGGAAGCACGAGAGTCCCGCCCTCATCCAGAGGAGCCCCGTTTCCGCCTCATAGCTCGAGAGAAGGGATATTTCCCTGCGTGGTCGGGAAAGAAATTCCGGCGTTCCCGTCGCATCTCAAGAGGAGGTGCTCTCCACAGGAAAGGCGAGAGGAACTCCAGGGTCGTGCCACCATTCCCAGAGTCCCCCAGATGTCTCAGTCCATTCCAGGGAAACCTGTTTTCCCTGCACTGCCTCGACTTACAAGCCGAGGATCGACTCACACCAAGGTGGCACGTGGGACAGCCCTGTGGGAAAGCCTCGAGGGAAAGCCTCGTGGGAAAGCCTCGAGGGAAATTTGCAGATCCCTTGATCCACGCGAAGGGAAGCATGACACTGCTGCTACATCTCGGGAGGAAAGCGCACGTGCATGCCCCCACTTGAGACGAGGACTGACTCCCCTGGGGCGACTCCAGCCGTACCCCAAGATCCATGTCAGCACTGGAGAGGAATCCTCAGGTTCCGGCACCTACTCCACACAAGGTCTTAGGCCCCGGCATCGACGGGAGAGGAATCCCGAGAGGCCCCCGAGCAACTCGCTTGGGGACTGGCCTTTCCTGAGGCCACCGGAGCGGGTCCGTGAGGTCCCCGTCGTAAGTCGAGAGCACCTGCCACAACTCGAGAAAATCCAGGAGGTTCTCCCCTCCAGGCGAGATGAGGCCCATTTCCCCTGAGGCATCTCGAGGCTAATCAAACCTAACGTCTGGAACTTACAAAGGGTCTTTCACACCCTTGCTGCAACTCAAGAAGTTCCCCGACATACCCGTCTCCACTCGAGAGGAATCACGAGAGTCCCGCCCTCATCCAGAGGAGCCCCGTTTCCGCCTCCTAGCTCGAGAGGAGGGATCCTTCCCCTGCGTGGTCGGGAAAGAAATCCCGGCATTTCCGTCGCATCTCAAGTGGAGGCGCTCTCCACAGGAAAGGCGAGAGGAACTCCACGGTCGTGCCACCATTCCCAGAGTCCCTCAGATGTCTCAGTCCAATTCAGGGAAACCTTTTTTCCCTGCACTGCCTCGACTTTCAAGCCGAGGATCGACTCTCACCACGGTGGCACGTGGGACAGCCTTGTGGGAAAGACTCGAGGGAAAGCCTCGTGGGAAAGCCTCGAGGGAAAGCCTCAGATCCCTTGATCCACGCGAAGGGAAGCCTGACACTGCTGCTATAGCTGGGGAGGAAAGCGCACGTGCATGCCCCCACTCGAGACGAGGACTGACTCCCCAGGAGAGACTCAGGACGTACCCCAAGATCCATGTCAGGACTGGAGAGGAATCCTCAGGTTCCGGCACCGACTCCACACAAGGTCTTAGGCCCCGGCATCGACAGGAGAGGAATCCCGAGAGGCCCCCGAGCAACTCGCATGGGGAATGGCCTTTCCTGAGGCCACCAGAGCAGGTCCCTGAGGTCCTCGTCTTAAGTCGAGAGCACCTGTGGCAACTCTAGAAAATCCAGGAGGTTCTCCCCTCCAGGCGAGATGAAGCCCATTTCCGCGGAGGCGTCTCGAGGCTAATCAACCTGGCCTCTGGAACTTCCAAAGGGTCCTTCACACCCTTGCTGCAACTCAAGAAGTTCCCCGACGTACCCCTCTCCACTCGAGAGGAAGCACGAGAGTCCTGCCCAAATCCAGAGAAGCCCCGTTTCCGCCTGATAGATCGAGAGGTGGAATCCTTTCCCTGCGTTGTCGGGAAAGAATTCCCGGCGTTCCGGTCGCATCTCAAGAGGAGCCGGTCTCCACAGGAAACACGAGGGGATCTCCAGGGTCGTGACACCATTCCCTGAGTGCCAGAGATTTCTCAGTCCATTCCAGGGAAACCTGTTTTCCCTGCACTGCCTCGACTTTCAAGCCGAGGATCCACTCACACCACGGTGGCACGTGGGACAGCCCTGTGTGAAAGCCTCGTGGGAAAGCCTCGTGGGAAAGCCTCGAGGAAAAGCCACATATCCCTTGATCCACGCAAAGGGAAGTGTGACACTGCTGCTACAGCTCGGGAGGAAAGCGCACGTGCATGCCCCCACTCGAGACGAGGACTGACTCCCCTGGGGAGACTCCAGAAGTACCCCAAGACCATGTCAGCACTGGAGAGGAATCCTCAGGTTCCGGCACCGACTCCACACAAGATCTTAGGCCCCGTCATTGACGGGAGAGGAATCCCGAGAGGGCCTCGAGCAACTCGCATGGGGACTGGCCTTTCCTGACGCCACCACAGCGGGTCCCTGAGGTTCCCGTCGTAAGTCGAGAGCACCTGCCGCAACTCGAGAAAATCCAGGAGGTTCTGCCCTCCAGGCGAGATGAGGCCCATTTCCGCTGAGGCGTCCTGAGGCTAATCACATCTAAACTCTGGAACTTCCAAAGGGTCCTTCACACCCTTACTGCAACTCAAGAAGTTCCTCGAAAAACCGGTCTCCACTCGAGAGGAAGAACGAGAGTCCCGCCCACATCCAGCGGAGACCCGTTTCCGCCTCCTAGCTCGAGAGGAGGGATCCTTTCCCTGCGTGGTCGGAAAAAAATTCCCGGCGTTCCGCTCGCATCTCAAGAGGAGGCGCTCTCCACAGGAAAGTCGAGACGAACTCCAGTGTCATGTCAATATTCCCAGAGTCCTGCAGAAGTCTCAGTCCATTCCAGGGAAACTGTTTTCCCTGCACTGCCTCGACTTTCAAGTCGAGGATCGACGCACACCAAGGTGGCACGTGGGACAGCCCTGTGGGAAAGCCTCGTGGGAAAACCTCGTGGGAAAGCCTCGAGGGAAAGCCCCAGATCCCTTGATCCACGCCAAGGGAAGCGCGACACTGCTGCTACAGCTCGGGAGGAAAGCGCACGTGCATGCCCCACTCGAGACGAGGACTGACTCCCCTGGGGAGACTCCAGAAGTACCCCAAGATCCATGTCAGCACTGGAGAGGAATCCTCAGGTTCCGGCACTGACTCCACACAAGGTCTTTAGGCCCCGGCATCGACGGAGAGGAAACCCGAGAGGCCCCCGAGCAACTCGCAAGGGGACTGGCCTTTCCTGAGGCCACCAGAGCGGGTCCCTGATGTCCCCGTCGTAAGTCGAGAGCACCTGCCGCAACTCGAGAAAATCCAGGAGGTTCTCCCCTCCATTCGAGATGAGGCCCATTTCCACTGAGGCGTCTTGAGGCTAATCACACCTAAACTCTGGAACTTCCAAAGGGTCCTTCACACCCTTGCTGCAACTCAAGAAGTTCCTCCGACATACCCGACTCCACTCGAGAGGAAGTACGAGAGTCCCGCCCACAACCAGAGGAGCCCCGTTTCCGCCTCCTAGCTCGAGAGGAGGCTTCCTTTCCCTGCGTGGTCGGGAAAGAATTCCCGGCCTTCCCGTCGCATCTCAATAGGAGGCGCTCTCCACAGGAAAGGCGAGAGGAACTCCAGGGTCGTGCCACATTCCCAGAGTCCCCCAGATGTCTCAGTCCATTCCAGGGAAACCTGTTTTCCCTACACTGTCCTCGACTTTCAAGCCGAGGATCGGACTCACACCACGGTGGCACGTGGGACAGCCCTGTGGGAAAGCCTCGTGGGAAAGCCTCATGGGAAAGCCTCGAGGGAAAGCCCTAGATCCCTTGATCCACGACGAAGGGAAGCTGCGACACTGCTGCTACAGCTCGGGTAGGAAAGCGCACGTGCATGCCCCCACTCGAGACGAGGACTGACTCCCCTGGGGAGACTCCAGAAGTACCCCAAGATCCATGTCAGCACTGGAGAGGAATCCTCAGGTTCCGGCACCGATTCCACACAAGATCTTAGGCCCCGGCTTCGACGGGAGAGGAATCCCGAGAGGCCTCGAGCAATCTCGCATGGGGACTGGCCTTTCCTGAGGCCACCAGCAGCGGGTCCCTGAGGTCCCAGTCGTAAGTCGAGAGCACCTGCCGCAACTCGAGAAAATCCAGGAGGTTCTCCCTCCAGGCGAGATGAGGCCCATTTCCGCTGAGGCGTCCTGGAGGCTAATCACATCCTAAACATCTGGAACTTCCAAAGGGTCCTTCACATCCTTTACTGCAACTCAAGAAGTTCCTCGACAAATCGGTCTCTCGACTCGAGAGGAAGCACGAGATTCCCGCCCACATCCAGCAGAGACCCGTTTCCGCCTCCTAGCTCGAGAGTAGGGATCCTTTCCCTGCGTGGTCGGAAAGAATTCCCGGCGTTCCCTTCGCATCTCAAGAGGAGGCGCTCTCCACAGGAATGTTGAGAGGAACTCCAGGGTTGTGCCACCATTCCCAGAGTCCCCCAGATGTCTCAGTCCATTCCAGGGAAACCTGTTTTCCCTGCACTGTCCCGACTTTCTAGCCGGGGGTTGGACTCACACCACGGTGGCACGTGGGACAGCACTGTGGAAAGCCTCGTGGGAAAGCCTTGATGGAAAGCCACAGATCCCTTGATCCACACGAAGGAAGCGCGACACTGCTGCTACAGCTCGGTAGGAAAGTGCACGTGCATGCCCCCACTCGAGACGAGGACTGACTCCCCTGGGGAGACTCCAGAAGTACCCCAAGATCCATGTCAGCACTGGAGAGGAATCCTCAGGTTCCGGCACCGACTCCACACAAGATCTTAGGCCCCTGCATCCCTCCCCAT
>NW_017200669.1:0-19323 GCF_001704415.2 Capra hircus
TTGCTCTTTTCTTCCTTCTGATAGAGCTAGCTTTGCTTCTCGCTTTGGCATTTCGGAAGCCAGGGGGAGCCCACCGCTGTTGTCCTGGGGTCTATTGGACCCCAGGCATGGCACCCGACCCCCTCAGACACACTCCCGCAGCCTCCTTCCCCATGGGCAGGACTGTTCTGACCTAGGAATGTGTTCCCAAGGCTCAGAAAATGCAGGGAGACACACGGCCCTGACTCTGGAACTGAGGCCGTTGGAGCAGGCCTGGAGGTCTGACGTCTGAGACGCCAAACACTTGCTGCAAGATACAGGTGTGAAAACACACTCTCTGGGGCTGCCTTTCCTTCCTCCAAGGAAGAGAGCTTTTCCAGTCTCCTCCGTGCTGAGTCATACAAGGCTGCAAAGGTCTGGCTTAGAGGGCATTTCTCAGCGGCAATGGCCCCTGAGGCCCTGCACACAGGGAGGGATCCTACCCTCCCAGGGGAAGTCAAAGCAACCTCCAAACAGCTGTTCTATCATCTTTCCTCTGCAGGAGGGAGCTAGTGAGCCCAGGTCTGTCTGGAACGTTCTTGGATCCTGCGGGGAAATCATCCTGGGAGCCCACCTGGATACCAGTCGTAGGGGCTAAAATTCGCATTTTCCTTCCTTGGAGCCCTAACGCAGTACAGCCTAGCAATTGCTTGAAAATCCATCCTGTTGCTGTTTTCTTCCCTCTGACAGAGCGAGCTTTGCTCCCCATTTTGGGGATTTCAGAAGCAAGGTGGTGGCCTGCAACTCCTTGCCTGGGGTCCATTGGAGGTGCAAGGTGCCCTCGACCAGGTGACCCCAGCATGACACCTGGCCCCTTCAGACACACTCCCGCAGCCTGCTTCCCCATGGGCAGGACTGCTCTCACCTAGGAATGTGTTTGCAAGGCCAGGAAACTGCAGGGAGACACAAGGCCCTGATTCTGGAATTGAGTCTGTTGGAACAGGCCTGCAGGTCTTCTGTCTAACAAGCCAAACACTTGCTGCAAGATACAGGCCTGAAAACACACTCTTGGGCTGCCTTTCCTTCCTCCAAGGAAGAGAGTTTTCTCAGCCTCCTGTGGGCTGAGAGTCACACAGGGCTGAAAAGCACTTGCTGGGAGATTATTTTTCATTGGCCATGGCCCCTGAGGCCCTGTGCTCAGGGAGGGCTCCCTCCCTCCCAGGGAAAGTCAAAGGAAGCTCCAAACGGCTGTTCAATCATGTTTCTGAGAGAGTCATTGCCAAGGCAGGTTTCTAAGAAGTTCAAGGGTCCCCAAGGAGAGAGGGGTCTAGAATTCTCAAGGAGGAAGAAAGGACAAACTGTTTTCCCCTCTACATTCCTTAGGATTATATAACAATCATGCATCCTTCTTGAGGACGGTCTCTGGAAAAAACCTTCTGGCTAATCCTGTTATCTTAAAATGTAAATTATGGGAGTAGGTCTAGTGAGTCTTTACAACCTCCAGACATTCTTTTGTTCGTTGTCATAACTTATTGGAGAGTATATAACTCCATTACTAACACTAGCAAGGGGGTACGCTTTCTGCCCCTTGTGATGTCTCTGTCAGAAGCTTTCTCTATCTTCTTTATCCTTTAATAAAACTCTATTGCACAAAAGCTCTGAGCAATCAAGCCTCGTCTTGGGCCCTGGATTGAATTCTTCTCCTCCATAAGCCAAGAATCCAGCATCTTTTCGTGGTTCAGCAACAATATTTCATTTCCTCTGCAGGAGAGAGCTAGTGAGCTTAGGTCTGTCTGGAACATTCTTGGATCCTGTGGGGAAAATATCCTCTGCACACATCTGGATACTGGGCCTAGAGGCCAAAATTCGCATTTCTTTCCCGAGGAGCCCTAACGTGGTGTGACTTAGCAACTGCTTGAAAATCCATCCCATTGCTGTTTTCCTCCTTCTGACAGAGCTAGCTTTGTTCCCTGCTTTGGGATATCTCAACCGAAGGGCCGGTCCATAGCTACTCGCCTGGGGCCCATTGGATGTGCAAGGTGCCCTCGACTAGGTGACCCTAGCATGGCACTCAGCCCTCTCAGACACACTCCCGAGGCTTCTTTCTCATGGGAAGCACTGCTCCAACCTAGGAATGTGTCTGCAATGCTTGGAAAGTGCAGTGAGACACACAGCCCTGACTCTGCAATTGAGGCCCTCAGAGCAAGCCTGCAGCTCTGATGTCTGAGAAGCAAAACACTTGCTGCAAAGAGAGGCCTGAAAACACACTCTCTGTGGATGACTTTCCTTCCTCTAAGGAAGATAGGTTTCCCAGTCTCCTGCTTCCTGAATGTCACACAGCTGGAATGTGCTTGCTTGGAGGTCGTGATTCAGTGGCAGTGACCCCTGAGGTCCTTTGCCCAGGGAGGGCTCCCACACTCACAGGAAAATCAAAGCAACTTCCAAGTGAGTCAGCTCTTCACATCAAGTGGCCAAAGTATTGGAGTTTCAGGTTCAGTATTAGTCCTTCCAATGTATATTCAGACCTGATTTCCTTTAGGATGGAGTGGTTGCGTCTCCTTGTAGTCTAAGCGACCTACAAGCATCTTCTCCAACACCACAGTTCAAAAGCATCCAATTTTCAGCTGTCACTTTCTTTATAGTACATCTTTCATATCCATCCATGACATATGGAAAAACCATAGCCTTGACTGGATGGATCTTTGTTGGCAAAGCAACGTCTCGGCTTTTTAATATGCTGTCGAGTTTGGTTATCACTTTTCTTCCAAGTCATAAATATGTTTTAAGTTCATGGAGGCAGCCATCACCTGCAGTGATTTCCAAGCCCCCCAAAATAGTCTGCTGATGTTTCCAATGTGTTCCCATCTATTTGCCATGAAGTGATGAGACTGGATGCAATGATTTTAGTTTTCTGAATGCTGAGCTTTAAGCTAACTTTTTCACTCTCCTCTTTCACTTTCATCAGGAGACTCTTTAGTTCTTCTTCACTTTCTGCCATAAGGGTGGTGTCATCTGCATATCTGAGATTCTTGATATTTCTCCCAGCAATCTGGATTCCAGCGTGTGCTTCCTCCAGCCCAGTGTTTCTCATGATGTACTCTGCATATAAGTTAAATAAGCAGGGTGACAATATACAGCCTTGACTTATTCCTTTTCCTATTTAGAACCAGTCTGTTGTTCCATGTCCAGTTCGAACTGTTTCTTCCTGACCTGCATACAGGTTTCTCAAGAGACAGGTCAGGTGGTCTGGTATTCCCATCTCTTTCAGAATTTTTCCCAGTTTATTGTGATCCACGCAGTCAAAGGCTTTGGCATAGTCAATAAAGCAGAAATAGATGTGTTTTTTTTCTGGAACTCTCTAGCTTTTTCAATGATCCAGTGGATGTTGGCAGTTTGATCTCTGGTTTCTCTGCATTTTTTAAATCCCTCTTGAACATTTGGAAGTTCACAGTTCATGTGAACTTGGAGAATTTTGAGCATTACTTTACTAGTGTGTGAGATGAGTACAATTGTGCAGCAGCTTGAATATTCTTTGTCATTGCCTTTCTTTGGGATTGGAATGAAAACTGACCTAATGACTAGATGTTTTCAATTGCATATGCTGAAAGAACTGGCTGTGCAGTTTTGAAGAAAAAAAATCATTTTAACCCATTTTCTCTGAAGTGCAAGGCATATCATGGCCATCCCTGAATCATAAAGTCACCTTTTCTTTATGTAGTCATAGTTTCATGCCTAAATTATAGGCCAACTCGTGCTCAAATGGACTCTGATGTCAGGGGCAGATCAACTAATAAAAAGCTTGGATTGTCCCTCTGGAGGAAAGTGAGATCTTGGTCCCACGAGAAGAATCTGAAGGGTTAAGGGAACTTGCAAGAGTGGGGAAAGCTTAGTCCATCCTACAAGTACCAAAATCTTAAATAAGGCTTATTTACTTTACCGAAGTAAAAAAACAGATGATGAAAATAATTGTAAATCAATGAAAGGTAAAGAAACTCATAGTCTGTTATCAAAAATTGCATTCTAAGAAAACTTTGTTCTCTTAACCTAGAGAGGAGACTAAATTCCATCTGGAACCAGCTTACCAGAAGACAAACAAACAAACAAACAAACAAACAAATTATCGGTAAGCTTAAAAAAAGTATATTCCATATATCTTGAAGTAGCAGTATTTCTGCAAAGGCATCAGTGTGAAACCATAGAGGACATGGTTAAAACCTGATTAAATAGAAATTGACAATGTAATCTGGTCACTGCTGCGACTTGCAATGCTTTAATATGATAATTGGAATTATAACTGACAGCATTTGACGAGGACATATCAGATTTTCACGGATGTCACATAATTTCTAGGATATCTATATTAGGAACTGAAGGAATCTTTGAACCTAGGAAAGAAAACAACAGTCTCAAAGGCCCTTGCTGAATCATCTATCAGCAAGGAATGTCTTTGCAAGGATCGCAAAGTGAAGGGAAAATACACCGACCTGCCTCTGCAACTTCGGTCCTCTGAGCAGATCTGGAGGTCTCCCTTTGTATAAGCTAACCTGTTCCTTCCAAATAGAGGTTTGCAACACAAAACAAGTGGCCGCCTATTCTTCCCCGAAGGAGGCTCTCTTTCCCCACATCCTGCGAACTCCCTTTCCCAGCCTCCTGGAAAAGCGCTTCTTGCAGTTCCTTTCAGAAAATCCTATGGACGGAGAAGCCTGGTAGGCTGCAGTCCGTGGGGTCGCTGAGGGTCGGACACGACTGAGCGACTGCACTTTCATTTTCACTTTCATGCATTGGAGAAGGCAATGGCAACCCACTTACTGTTCTTGCCTGGAGAATCCCAGGGACGGGGGAGCCTAGTGGGCTACCGTCTATGGCGTCGCACAGAGTCAAACACGACTGAAGCAACTTAGCAGCAGCAGCAGCAGCAGTTCCTTTCTTAGGGGCAGTTATCCCTGAGATTGGGACCTGGAAAGGCAGAGCCACCTCCACACACACGTCTTTTCTGTCCCCTTTCCTCTGGAGGAGAGCTCTAGTGAGCCTAGGTCTGTCAGGAAAATTCTTGGCTTTGACGGGATCACACCCAGTGTGTGACCTGCATACCCGACCTAGGGGCCACAGGGCACCTGTTTTGCTCGAGTGGGTCCTGGAGGGGTGCAGCATAGCAAGAGCTTAAAAATCCATCCAATTTTTCTTTTTTTTTTACCTCGGAGAGAACGAGTTTGCTCCACCTCCCCCCTTTGGCAGTGTGGAGGGAAGAGGGCACCACCCTCTCCCAAAGGGGACATAGGGCCTACCAGGAGAGAAAGGCCCCTTGAGGAGCTGAGCCCAGGTAGGCAGCCAGTGATGTCAAGCACACTCCCGCTGCTTGCTTCTTCATGGGCACTCCCACGATCTGCTAGGAATGTCTTTGCAAGGATCTCAAAGGGAAGGGGAGATACATGGCCCTGTCTCTGGAACTTCAGTCCTCTGAGCAGATCTGGAGGTCTTGAGTTGTATAAGCAAACCTGTTCCTTCCAAATAGAGGCTTGTAAACACACCCCCGGTGGTTGCCTCTTCTTCCCCGAAGAAGTCTTTCTTTCCCCACATGCTGCGAACTCCCTGTCCCAACCTCCAAGAATAGCGCTTCTTACCATTCCTTTCTTAGAGGCAGTTATCCCTGAGCTTGGGGCCGTAGGGAGTAGCCCCACACTCACAGGGAAAGGCAAAGTCTCCTCCATACATCTCCTCTATCCCCTTTGCTCTGGAGGAGAGCTCTAGTGAGCCTAGGTCTTTCAGGAAAATTCTTGGCTTGGACAGGATCTCACCCTGTTTGTCAACCTGCATACCCAACCAGGGGCCACAGAGCACCTGTTTCAGTAAAGTGGGCCCTGAAAGGGTGCAGGCTAGCAAGAGCTTGAAAATCCATTCAATTGCGGTTTTTGTACCTCTGACAGAGCGAGCTTGGCTCCACCCTTTGGCAGTGAGGAGAAAAGAGGCATGACACCCTCCCCAAGGGGACATGGGGCCTACTTCGAGAGGAAAGGCCCCTTGTGGAGCTGAGGCCAGGAAGGCACACAGTCGTGTCAAACATACTCCCACTGCTTGCTTCTTCAGGGGCACTCCCGCTATCAGTTAGGAATGTCTTTGCAATGATCACAAAGGGAAGGGGAGATACAAGGCCCTGCTTCTGGACCTCCGGTGCTCTGAGCAAATCTCGAGGTCTCCCGTTGTTGGTCAAGGTCAAGGTCAAGTTCAAGGTCAAGGTCAAGGTCAAGTTCATGGTAAAGGTCAAGTTCTAGTTCAGCTTCAGGCTCAAGGTCAAGGTCAAGTTCAAGGTTAAGTTCAAGGTCAAGATCAAGTTCAGTTTCAAGGTCAAGTTCAAGTTCAAATTCAAGGTCAAGTTCAAGGTCAAGTGCAAGGTCAAGGTCAAGTTCGAGTTCAAGTTCAAGTTCAAGTTCAAGGTTGAGGTCAAGTTCAAGTTCAACGTCAAGGTCAAGGCCAAGTTCAAGTTCAATGTCAAGGTCAAGTTCAAGGTCAAATCAAGTTCAAGGTCAAGGCCAAGTTCAAGTTCAAGGTCAAGGTCAAGGTAAAGTTCAAGTTCAAGGGCAAGGCAAGGCCAAGCCCAAGGCCAAGGCAAGGGCAAGCGCAACGCCAAGGGCACGGCCAAGGCCCAGGCCAAGGCAAAGGCCAAGGCCACCAAATTGAAGCTCAAACCCCGTAACGCCTGACAAAAGGCAGAAACCACTAGGCCCCTGTGCAGAGGAAGCCACTGAAGGCAGCAAGGCCACAGAGCTCCCCGACTCCCATTCCCACAGGAAGATGTGAGGATAAAGGGCCTCATCCGAGCACAGCACCCACTCCCACCACCCCCCAACCCCGGCCCCCGCCCCCCGCAGCACGCCCCCTGAAACAACACTGTCTTCCCAGAAAAGAGAAGGGAGAAGCCATGTGTGTGCCAAAGGAGCAAGATGAACGAACGATGCCACGCCCTCCGACTTTGGGCACACCTGACGCCTCGGAACCCCGGGCCCGGCCGATGGGTCCCCGCCGTTCTCGGGCGGGAGGGGGGTCGACACGTTGGCCGAGAGCCCTTGCCCAGGCCACCTGCAAATCCCCTGAGATGTGATCCGACCACAGGGACCGCGGGCAAACGTACTGCTTGAGGTGCTGGAGGAGCCGGACGAAGCCATGGTGGGAGAGGCACACGGGCACGCTGCAGACTGCTGGCCGAGTGGGCGGGGACCCAGCAGCTCAGGACTCTGGAGAGCGGGAGGCGGCTCCGCCACCATTGACGTCAATAGGGTTTGGGTGGGTAGATGGAGGGGGCCGCCCCTGGCCTCTTTCCAAGCAGAGACCCTGGACGGAGTCTTGTGGAGCGAGTGGGCTTTTCCCGGGCACGGCTGTGCCCTGGACCGCCAAGATCCCCGTTGGGGTGGGCGGGCAGTTCGGGGGCTTTGGTTTGTGGCCCTCCCTCGCAGCGGGGGGTGGGATCAACCCCGGGTGGATCAATCAGGGGCCCTCAGCAGTGCCAAGGGAGCTCACTGCCCAGGAAACGCCCCTAGGTCCCTTTGAATTGGCCACCAATGCCCCCTTTCCCAGCCTGCCTTGCTCTGGGATTTCCTGCCTTTTCACATTCCACAGGTCCCTGGGCCTCGACTGTCCCCCGCTGGCTCCTCCGAGGCATTCTGGGACACTGGACGCTCTCTCCAGCGCCTCCACCTAGATCCCTCGCTGTCCTCTCATCCGTTTCCACCCTGCCATCTCCCCAACTCCTCCGTGGGCTCTTGGCGTCCTTTCCCTACAGCATTCCCAGAGTGCCACCCCGAGGGCTTTGACTTGCCTGGAGCCCAAGTCTCCGGCCAGAGACCTGAGGGGCCAGCGTCTGGACTGGCAGCTAAGGCCATTTGGGGCTTTTCTCACGTGGAGCCTGAGGCCCGCACCTCCTGCGGGCAACCCCCCAGCGCGAGTGCCCTGGAGATACCCCCCCAAGGGGACAGTGTACCCCCTACTGTGGGGAAGGAGGTTCCTGTTTTCCCTGCACTGGTTCGACTTTCACGCCGAGGATAGACTCACACCATGGTGGCACGTGGAATAGTCCTGTGGGAAAGCCTCATGGGAAAGACTCGAGGGAAAGACACAGATCCCTTGATCCACGACACGGGAAGCGTGACACTGCTGCTACCGCTTTGGAGGAAAGTGCACGTGCATGACCCCACTCGAGACAAGGACTGACGCCACTTGGGAGACTCCAGAAGTACAACAAGATCCATGTCAGCACTGGGGAGGAATCCTCAGGTTCCGGTCCCAACTCCACACAAGGTCCTAGGCCGCGGCATCGACGGGAGAGGAATCCTGAGAGGCCCCCTAGCAACTCGCATGGGGACTGGCCTTTCCTGAGGTCACCAGAGAGGGTCCCTGAGGTCTCCGTCATACCTCGAGAGCACCTGCCGAAACTCGAGAAAACCGAGGAGGTTCTGGCCTCCAGGCGAGATGAGGCCCCTTTCCGCTGAAGGAGTCTGCAAGGCTAATCACACCTAACATCTGGAACTTCCAAAGGGTCCTTCACACCCTTGCTGCAACTCAAAAAGTTCCCCGACATAACCGTCTCCACTCGAGAGGAAGCACGAGAGTCCCGACCACATCCATTTCCTCCTCCTTGCTCAAGAGGAGGGATCCTTTCCCTGCGTGGTCGGGAAAGAATTCCCGGCGTTACCCGGCGCATCTCAAGAGGAGGCGCTCTCCACAGGAAAGGCGAGAGGAACTCCAGGGTCGTGCCACCATTCCAAGAGTCCCCCAGATGTCTCAGTCCATTTGAGGGAAACCTGTTTTCCCTGCACTGCCTCGACTTTCAAGCCGAGGATCGACTCACACCAGGGTGGCTCGTGGGAAAGCCCTGTGGGAAAGACTCGGGGGAAAGCCACAGATCCCTTGATTCACGAGAAGGGAAGCATGACACTGCTTCTACAGCTCGGGAGGAAAGCGCACGTGCATGCCCCCACTCGAGACGAGGACTGACTCCACTGGGGGGACTCCAGAAGTACCCCAAGATCCATGTCAGCACTGGAGAGGAATCCTCAGGTTCCGGCACCGACTGCACACAAGGTCTTAGGCCGTGGCATAGACGGGAAAGGAATCCCGAGAGGCCCCCGAGCAACTCGCATGGGGACTGGCCTTTCCTGAGGCCACCAGAGCGGGTCCCTGAGGTCCGCGTCGTAAGTCGAGAGCACCTGCCGCAACTCGAGAAAATCCAGGAGGTTCTCCCTCCAGGCGAGATGAGGCCCAATTTTCGCTGAGGTGTCTCGAGGCTAATCACACCTAACCTCTGGAACTTTCAAAGGATCCTTCACACGCTTGCTGCAACTCAAGATGTTCCCCGACATACCCGTCTCCACTCGAGAGGAAGCACGAGAGTCCCGCTCACATCCAGAGGATCCCCATTTCCGCCTTATAGCTCGAGAGGAGGGATCCTTTCCCTGCGTGTTCGGGAAAGAATTTCCGGAAGTCCCGTCGCAGCTCAAGAGGAGGCCTTCTCCACAGGAAAGGCGAGAGGAACTCCAGGGTCGTGCCACCATTCCCAGAGTCCCCCAGATGTGTCAGTCCATTCAAGGGAAACCTGTTTTCGATGCACTGCCTCGACTTTCAAGCCGAGGATCGACTCACACCACGGTAGCACATGGGACAGCCCTCTGGGCAAGACTCGTGGGAAAGCCTCGTGGGAAAGCCTCGAAGGGTAAGCCACTGATGCCTTGATCCACGTGAAGGGAAGCGTGACACTGCTGCTACAGCTCGGGAGGAAACCGCACGTGCATACCCCCACTCGAGACGAGGACTGACTCCCCTGGGGAGACTCCAGAAGTACATCCAAGATCCATGTGAGCAATGGAGAGGAATCCTCAGGTTCGCCCACCGACTCCACACAAGGTCTTAGGACCCGGCATCAAAGGGAGAGGAATCCCGAGAGGCCCCCGAGCAACTCCCATGGGGAATGGCCTTTCCTGAGGCCACCACAGCGGGTCCCTGAGGACCCCGTCGGAAGTCGAGAGCACCTGCCACAACTCGATAAAATTCAGGAGGTTCTCCCCTCCAGGCGAGTTCAGGCCCTTTTCTGCTGAGGCGTCTGGACGCTAATCACACCTAACCTCTGGAACTACCAAAGGGTCCTTCACACCCTTGCTGCAACTCAAGAAGTTCCCCGACATACCGGTCTCCACTCGAGAGGAAGCACGAGAGTCCCGCCCACATCCAGAGGAGCCCCGTTTCCGCCTCCTAGGTCGAGAGGAGGGATCCTTTTCCCTGCGTGGTCGGGAAAGAATTCACGGCGTTCCCGTCGCATCTCAAGAGGAGGCGCTCTCCACAGGAAAGGCGAGAGGAACTCCAGGTTCCTGCCACCATTCCCAGAGTCCCCCAGATATCTCAGTCCATTCCAGGGAATAACTGTTTTCCCTGCACTGCCTCGACGTTCAAGCCGAGGATCGACTCACACCACGGTGGCACCTGGGACAGCCCTGTGGGAAAGCCTCGTGGGAAATCCTCGGGTGAAAGCCTCAAGCGAAAGCCACAGATCCCTTGATCCACGCCTAAGGAAGCGTGACACTGCTGTTACAGCTCTCGAGGAAAGCGCACGTGCATGCCCCCACTCGAGACGAGGACTGACTCCCTTGGGGAGACTCCAGAAGTACCCAAGATCCATGTCGGCACTGGAGAGGAATGCTCAGGTTCCGGGACCGACTCCACACAAGGTCTTAGGCCCCGGCATCGACGGGAGAGGAATCCCGAGAGGCCCACGAGAAACTCGCATGGGGACTGGCCTTTCCTGAGGCCACCAGAGCGGGTCCCGGATGGTCCCCGTCGTAAATTGAGAGCACCTGCCGAAACTCGAGAAAATCCAGGAGGTTCTCCCCTCCAGGCGAGATGAGACCCATTTCCCCTGCAGGCGTCTCGAGGCTAATCACACCTAACCTCTGGAACTTCCAAAGGGTCCTTCACACCCTTGCTGCAACTCAAGAAGTTCCCCGACATAACCGTCTCCACTGGAGAGGAAGCACGAGAGTCCCACCCACAACCAGAGGAGCCCCCGTTTCCACCTCCTAGCTCGAGAGGAGGGATCCTTTCCCTGCGTGGTGTGGAAAGAATTCCCTGGCATTCCCGGCGCATCTCAAGAGGAGGCGCTCTCCACAGGAAAGGCGAGAGGAACTCCAGGGTCGTGCCACAATTCCCAGAGTCCCCCAGATGTCTCAGTCCATTCCAGGGAAACCTGTTTTCCCTGCACTGCCTCGACTTTCAAGCCGAGGATCGACTCACACCACGGTGGCACGTGGGACAGCCCTGTGGGAAAGCCTCGTGGGAAAGCCTCGAGGGAAAGCCACAGATCCCTTGATCCACGGAAGGGAAGCGTGACACTGCTGCTACAGCTCGGGAGGAAAGCGCACGTGCATGCCCCCACTCGAGACGAGGACTGACTCCCCTGGGGAGACTCCAGAAGTACCCCAAGATCCATGTCAGCACTGGAGAGGTAATCCTCAGGTTCCGGCACCAGCTCCACACAAGATCTTAGGCCCTGGCATCGACAGGGAGGGGAACCCCGAGAGGCCCCCGAGCAACTCGCATGGGGACTGGCCTTTCCTGAGGCCACCAGAGCGGGTCCCTTAGGTCCCCGTCGTATGTCGAGAGCACCTTTCCACAACTCGAGAAAATCAGGAGGTTCTCCCCTCCAGGCGAGATGAGGCCCATTTCTACTGAGGCGTCTCGAGGCTAATAACGTCAAACTTCTGGAACTTCCAAAGGGTCCTTCACACCCTTGCGGCAACTCAATAAGTTCCCCTACATACCCGTGTCCACTCGAGAGGAAGCACGAGAGTCCTGCCCACATCCAGAGGAGCCCCGTTTCCGACTCCTACCTCGAGAGGAGGACAACCTTTCCCTGCGTGGTGAGGAAAGAATTCCCCGCGTTGCCCGTCGCATCTCAAGAGGAGGCGCTCTCCACAGGAAAGGCAGGAGGAACTCCAGGGTCGTGCCACCATTCCCAGAGTCCCCCAGATGTCTCAGTCCATTCCAGGGAAACCTGTTTTCCATGCACTGCCTCGACTTTCAAGCCTAGGATCGACTCACACCACGGTGGTACGTGGGAGAGCCCTGTGGGAAAGCCTCTTGGGAAAGCCTCCTGGGAAAGCCTCGAGGGAAAGCCACAGATTCCTTGATCCACGCAAAGGGAAGCGCGACACTGCAGCTAGAGCTCTGGAGGAAAGCGCACGTTCATGCCCCCACTCGAGACGAGTACTGCCTCTCCTGTGGAGACTCCAGAAGTACTCCAAGATCCATGTCAGCACTGGAGAGGAATCCTCAGGTTCCGGCACTTTCTCCACACAACGTCTTAGGCCCCAGCATCCACCGCAGAGGAATCCCGAGAGACCCCCGAGCAATTCGCATGGGACCTAGCCTTTCCTGAGGCCTACCTGAGCGGGTTCCTGAGGTCCCCGTCGTAAGTCGAGAGCACCTGCCACAACTCGAGAAAATCCAGGAGGTTCTCCCCTCCAGGCGAGATGAGGCCCATTTCCGCTGAAGCGTTTCGAGGCTAATCAGACCTAAACTCTGGAACTTCCAAAGGGTCCTTCACACCCTTGCTGCAACTCAAGAAATTCCCCGACTTACCCGTCTCCACTTGAGAGGAAGCACGAGAGTCCTGCCCACATCCAGTGGAGCCCCGTTTCCGCCTCCTAGCTCGAGAGGAGGGATCCTTTCCCTGCGTGGTCGGGAAAGAATTCCCGGCGTTTCCTGTCGCATCTCAAGAGGAGGCGCTCTCCACAGGAAAGGCGAGAGGAACTCCAGGGTCGTGCCACCATTCCCAGAGTCCCCCAGATGTCTCAGTCCATTCCAGGGAAACCTGTTTTCCCTGCACTGCCTTCACTTTCAAGCCGAGGATCAACTCACACCACAGTGGCACGTGGGACAGCCTTGTGGGAAAGCCTCGTGGGAAAGCCTCGAGGGAAAGGCACGGATCCCTTGATCCACGCGAAGGGAAGCGTGACACTGCTGCAACAGCTCGGGAGGAAAGCGCACGTGCATGCCCCCACTCGAGACGAGGACTGACTCCCCTGGGGAGACTCCAGAAGTACCCCAAGATCCATGTCAGCACTGGAGAGAAATCTTCAGGTTCTGGCAATGACTCCACACAAGGTCTTAGGCCCTGGCATCGACGGGATGGGAATCCCGAGAGTCCCCTGAGCAACTCGCATGGGGACTGGCCTTTCCTGAGGCCACCAGAGTGGGTCCGTGTGGTCCCCGTCGTAAGTCGAGAGCACCTGCCGCAACTCGAGAAAATCCAGGAGGTTCTACCCTCCAGGCGAGATGAGGCCCATTTCCGCTGAGGCGTCTCGAGGCTAATCACACCTAACCTCTGGAACTTCCAAAGGATCCTTCACACCCTTGCTGCACCTCAAGAAGTTCCCCGACATACCCGTCTCCACTCGAGAGGAAGCACGAGAGTCCCGACCATATCCAGAGGAGCCCCGTTTCCGCCTCCTTGGTCGAGAGGAGGGAGCAAGGAGGAAGCAATTTCAGGCGTTCCCGTCGCATCTCAAGAGGAGGCGCTCTCCACAGGAAAGGCGAGAGGAACTCCAGGTTCCTGCCACCATTCCCAGAGTCCCCCAGATACCTCAGTCCATTCCAGGGAAACCAGTTTTCCCTGCAGTGCCTCGACTTTCAAGCCGAGGATCGACTCACACCACGGTGGCACGTGGGACAGCCCTGTGGGTAAGCCTCGTGGGAAAGCCTCTAGGGAAAGCCTCGAGGAAAGCCACAGATCCCTTGATTCAAGCGAAGGGAAGCGCGACACTGCTGCTACAGCTCGGGAGGAAAGGGCACGTGCATGCCCCCACTCGAGACGAGGACTGACTCCCCTGGGGAGACTCCAGAAGTACCCCAAGATCCATGTCAGCCTTGGAGAGGAATCCTCAGGTTCCGGCAGCGACTCCACACAAGGTCTTAGGCCCCGGCATCGACGGGAGAGGAATCCCGTGAGGCCCCCGAGCAACTCGCATGGTGACTAGCCTTTCCTGAGGCCACCAGAGCGGGTCCCTGACGTCTGAGTCATAAGTCGAGAGCACCCACCGCAACTCGAGAAAATTCAGGAAGGTTCTCACCTCCAGGCGAGGGAGGCCCATTTCCGCTGAGGTGTCTCGAGGCTAATCACACCTAACCTCTGAAATTTCCAAAGGGTCCTTCACACCCTTGCTGCAACTCAAGAAGTTCCCCGACATACCCGTCTCCACTCGAGAGGAAGCACGAGAGTCCCGCCCACATCCAGAGGAGCCCCGTTTCCTCCTCCTAGCTCGAGAGGAGGGATCCTTTCCCTGCCTGGTGGGAAAGAATTCCCCGCGTTCTCGTCGCACTTCAAGAGGAGGCGCTCTCCACAGGAAAGGCGAGAGAAACTCCAGGGTCGTGCCCCCATTCCCTGTGTCCCCCAGATGTCTCAGTCCACTCCAGGGAAACCTGTTTTCCCTGCACTGCCTCGACTTTCAAGCCGAGGATCGATTCACACCATGGTGACACGTGGGATAGCCCTGTGTGAAAGTCTCTTGGGAAAGCCTCGAGGGAAAGCCACAGATCCCTTGATCCACGCGAAGTGAAAAGTGACACTGCTGCTACAGCTCGAGAGGAAAGCGCACGTGCATGCCCCCAATCGAGACGAGGACTGACTCCCCTGGGGAGACTCCAGAAGTACCCCAAGATCCATGTCAGCACTTTAGAGGAATGCTCAGATTACGGCACCGACTCCACACAAGGTCTTAGGCCCCGGCATTGACGGGAGAGGAATCCCGAGTGGCCCCCGAGCAACTCGCATGGGGACTGGCCTTTCCTGAGGCCACCAGAACGGGTCCCTGAGGTCCCCGTCATAAGTCGAGAGCACCTGCCGCAACTCGAGAAAATCCAGGAGGTTCTCCCCTCCAGGCGAGATGAGGCCCATTTCCCCTGAGGCATCTCCAGGCTAATGACACCTAACCACTGGAAATTCCAAATGGTCCTTCACACCCTTGCTGCAACTCAAGAAGTTCCCCGACATACCCGTCTCAACTCGAGAGGAAGCACGAGAGTCTTGCCCACATCCAGAGGAGTCCCGTTTCCGCCTCCTAGCTCGAGAGGAGGGATCCTTTCCCTGCGGGGTCGGGAATGAATTCCCGACGTTCCCGTCACATCTCTAGAGGAGGCGCTCTCTACAGGAAAGGCGAGAGGAACTCCATTGTCGTTCCACCATTCCCAGAGTCCCCCAGATGTCTCAATCCATTCCAGGGAAACCTGTTTTCCCTGCACTGTCTCAACTTTCAAGCCGAGGATCGATTCACACCAGAGTGGCACGTGGCACAGCCCTGTGGGAAAGCCTCGTGGGAAAGCTTCGTGGGAAAGCCTGGTGGGAAAGCCTACTGGGGACACATCGAGGGAAAGCCTCTAGGGAAAGCCACAGATCCCTTGATACACGCGAAGGGAAGTGTGACACTGCTGCTACAGCTCGGGAGGAAAGCGCACGTGCATGCTCCCACTCGAGACGAGGACTGACTCCCCTGGGGAGACTCCAGAAGTACCCCAAGATCCATGTCAGCACTGGAGAGGAATCCTCAGATTCTGGCACCGACTCCACACAAACTCTTAGGCCGCGGCATCGTCGGGAGGCGTATCCCGAGAGGCCCCCGAGCAACTCGCATGGGGACTGGCCTTTCTGAGGCCACCGGAGAGGGTTCTTGAGGTCCCCGTCGTAAGTCCAGAGCACCTGCCGCAACTCGAGAAAATCCAGGAGGTTCTCCCTCCAGGAGAGTTGAGGCCCATTTCCGCTGAGGCGTCTCGAGGCTAATCACACCTAACCTCTGGAACGTTCCAAAGGGTCCTTCACACCCTTGCTGCAACTCAAGAAGTTCCCCGACATACCCGTCTCCACTCGAGAGGAAGCACGAGAATCCCGCCCACATCCAGAGGAGCCACCGTTTCCGCCTTCCTAGGTCGAGAGGGAGGGATCCATTCCCTGCGTGGTCGGCTGAAAGAATTCCCGGCGTTCCTTCGCATCTCAAGAGGAGGGTCTCTTCACAGGAAAGGCGAGAGGAACTGCCAGGGTCGTGCCACCATTCCCAGAGTCCCCCAGATGTCCTCAGTCCATTCCAGGGAAACCTGTTTTCCCTGCACTGCCTCGACTTTCAAGCCGAAGATCAACACTCACCATGGTGGCACGTGGGACAGCCCTGTGGGAAAGCCTCATGGAAAGCCTCGTGGGAAAGCCTAGTGGAAAACCTCGAGGGAAAGCCACTGATCCCTTGATCCACTCCACGGGAAGCGTAACACTGCTGCTACAGATCGGGAGGAAAGCGCACGTGCATGCCCCACACTCGAGACGAGGACTGACTCCCCTGGGAGACTTCAGAAGTACCCCAAGTTCCATGTCAGCACTGGAGAGGAATCCTCAGGTTCTGGCACCGACTCCACAAAAGGTCTTAGGCCCCTCATCGACGGGAGAGGAATCCCGAGAGGCCCCCGAGGAACTCGCTTAGGGACTGGCCTTTCCTGAGGCCACCAGAGCGGGTCCCTGAGGTCCCCGTCATAAGTCGAGAGCACCTGCTGCAACTCGAGAAAATCCAGGAGGTTCTCCCCTCAGGTGAGATGAGGCCCATTTCCGATGAGCCGTCTCGAGGCTAATCACACTTAACCTCTGGGACTTCCAAAGGGTCCTTCACACCCTTGCTGCAATTCAAGAAGGTCCCCGACATACCCGTCTCCACTCGAGAGAAAGCACAAGCGTCCCGCCCACATCCAGAGGAGCCCCTTTTCCGCCTCCTAGCTCGAGAGGTGGGATCCTTTCCCTGCCTGTTCGGGAAGAGAATCCCTGGCGTTTCCGTTGCATCTCAAGAGGACGGCGCTCTCCACAGGAAAGGCGAAAGCAACTCTAGGGTCGTGCCACCATTCCATAGTCCCCTGATGACTCAGTCCATTCCAGGGAACCTGTTTTCCCTGCACTGCCTCGACTTTCAGCGAGGATGGACTCACAGCACGGTGGCACATGGGACAGCCCTGTGGGAAAGCCTCGTGGGAAAGCCTCTTGGGAAGCCTCGAGGAAGCCACAGATCCCTTAATCAAGTGAGTGTTAACAGGAGGTTTTCACCTCCTAGCGAATTCAGATTTGGGCCCTGACTCAACACAAGGTCTTACGCCTCGGCGTGTCTGGAGAGTAATCCCGAAATTCAGTCTGATGTGTAAGGTCCCTCATTCCCGCAAAGATGCGGAAAAATGGAACATCTAAATGTGAGTGAGACCCTAGCTTTTGCTCCGAGTGAGAACGTTCCTGTGGGAAATTCTTGAGTTGTACAAGGGTTTGAAAGAGTCTTTGGAAATTCCAGATATTAGGTGTGATTAGCGTCGAGACGCCTCAGCGGAAAGGCCTCATCTCGCTGGAGGGGAGATCCTCCTGGATTTGTTGAGTTGAGAGAGGTGCTCTCGAGTTATGAGTGGACATCAGGACGAGATCTGTTGGGCTCAATAAAGTCCAGTCCTCATGCAAGTTGCGAGGAGGCCTCTCGGGATTCGTCTCCCGTCGATGAAGGGGCTAAGACCTTGTGTGGGTGCCGGGTCGGAACCTGAGGATTCGTCTCCAGTGCTGACATGGATCTTGGGTACTTCTGGAGTCTCCCCAGGGGAGTCAGTCCTCGTCTCGAGTGGGAGAATGCACGTGCGCCTTCTCCCAAGCTGTAGCAGCAGTGTCACGCTTCCCCTCACGTGAATCAAGGGATCTGTGGCTTTCCTCGAGGCTTTCCCACGAGGCTTTCCCACGAGGCCCACAAGGCTTTTCCACAGGGCTGTTCCACGTGCCACCATGGTGTGAGTCGATCCTCGGCATGATAGTCGAGGCAGTGCAGGGAAAACAGTTTCCCCTGGAATGGACTGAGTCATCTGGGGGACTCTTGGAATGGTGGAACGACCCTGGAGTTCCTCTCGCCCTTCCTGTGGAGAGCACCTTCTCTTGAGACGTGATGGGAACGCCGGGTATTCTTTCCTGACAAAGTAGGGAAAGGATCCCTCATCTCAAGCTCAGGGTGGAAACGTAGCTCCTCTGCCTGTGGGCGGGCCCCTCCTGCTTCCACTCGAGTGGAGACGGGTATGTCGGGGAACTTCTTGAGTTACAGCAAGGGTGTGAAGGACCCTTTGGAAGTTGCAGAGGTGAGGTGTGATTACGTTCTAGCCCCTCAGCGGAAATGGGCCTCATCTCGCCTGGAGGGGAGAACCTCCTGGATTTTCTCGAGTTGCGGCAGGTGCTCTCGACTTACGACGGGGACCTCAGGGACCCGCTCTGGTGGCCTCAGGAAAGGCCGGTCCCCTTGCGAGTTGTTAGGGGACCTCTCGTGATTCCTCTCCCATCGATGCTGGGGCCTAAGACTTGTGTGGATTCGGGGCCAGCACCTGAGGATTCCTCTGCAGTGCTGACGTGGATCTTGGGGTACTTCTGGAGTTACTCCAGGGGAGTCAGTCTCGTCGCCAGTGGGGTCATGCACGAGCTCTTTCCTCGCTAGTTGTAGCCGCAGTGTCACGCTTCCCTTCGCGTGGATCGAGGGATATGTGTCTTTCCCTCGAGGCTTTCCCACGAGGCTTTCCCACGAGGCTTTCCCACAGGGCTGTCCCACGTGCCACCGTGGTGTGAGTCGATCCTCTGCGTGAAAATCGAGGCAGTGCAGGGAAAACAGGTTCCTCTGGTTTGGACTGATGCTGGGAGCAAGTGTGAGGACTCCCGGCCGTGATAAGGTCATGAGGAAGGAAGCTGACATACGCAAGGTGTGTTCAGACTTCAGGGACCCTCTGCAAATTCCTACGCATGTACCCCAACAAAAATCTGCCGGCTTTGTGCTCTGCCTTTCCACTCTTCTCACATTTTCTGGAAAAAGTCAATTCAGGGCTTTAGTCTTCTGCATTTGAAAGAGTGTTTCAATCCAAAAACCCCTCTGATGGCTTTCTAGCCTGCCTGCAGGACTCGAACTGCTGAGCATGTGATTGTTTGAGGCCTCCTGACTGCAGGAGGCACAGGAAGCTTAAAGCATCCTAGGAATGTAGGGGCATCCGAGGAGTCAAAATATTTAGAATAGGACTGATTAAAAGTTTCATTTGTTGGGTCAATGCTTGCTGCTAAATTTCATATCCTTTATTTTTAGATATAGTTGCTATATAAAAAACAAGTAGCAGACCGGTTATTAGCAACATTAGATCTTTGAGTTAAGTACCTTCTTTGTTATAACCCACTGCACCTTTGTTCTATAGAGATGTAACATTAATGCTTTAGATGAGATGCAGTTTAAAGAAAAACACTTCAGGAGAAACAAAATTTAACATTAATGTAAATCACCTGAGACCTTTTGTATACAAAATGATGTACAG
>NW_017200670.1:0-6935 GCF_001704415.2 Capra hircus
GGATCGGTGGCTTTCCCTCGAGGCTTTCTCTCTAGGTTTTCCAACGAGGCTTTCCCACAGGGCTGTCCCCGTGCCACTGTGGTGTGAGTCGATCCTCGGCTTGAAATTCGAAGCAGTTCAGGGAAACAGGTTTCGCTGGAATGGACTGAGATATCTGAGGGACTCTGGGAATGGTGGTATGAACCTGGAGTTCCTCTCACCTTTCCTGTGGAGAGCCCTCCTCTTGAGAATTCGACGGGCACGCAAGGAATTCTTTCCCGACCACACAGGGAAAGGATCCCTCTTCTCGAGCTATGAGGAGGAAACGGGACTCCTCTGGATGTGGGTGGGACTCTCGTGCTTCCTCTCGAGTCGAGACGGTTATGTCGGGGAACTTCTTGAGTTGCAGCAAGGATGTGAAGGACTCTTTGGATGTTCCAGAGGTTAGTGTGATTAGCCTCGAGACCCCTCAGCGGAAATGGGCCTCATCTCGCCTGGAGGGGATAACCTCCTGGATTCTCTCGAGTTGCGGCAGGTGCTCTCGACTTACGACGGGGACCTCAGGGACCCGCTCTGGTGGCCTCAGGAAAGGCCAGTCCCCATGCGAGTTGCTCGGGGGTCTCTCGGGATTCCTCTACTGTTGATGCCGGGGGCTAAGACCTTGTGTGGAGTCGGTGCCAGAAACTGAGGATTTCTCTCCAGTGATGACTTGGATCTTGGGGTACTTCTGGAGTCTCCCCAGGGAGTCAGTACTCGTCTCGTGTGGGGGCATGCACGTGTGCTTTCCTCCTGAGCTCTAGCAGCAGTGTCACGCTTCCATTCGCGTGGATCATGGATCTGTAGCTTTCCCTCGAGGCTTTCGCACGAGGCTTTCCCACAAGGCTTTCCCGCAGGGCTGTCCACGTGCCACCGTGTTGTGAGTCGATCCTCGGCTTGAAAGTCTAGGCAGTGCAGGAAAAACAGGTATGCCTGGAATGGACTGAGACATCTGGGGGACTCTGGGAATGGTGGCACGACCCTGGAGTTCCTCTCGCCTTTCCTGTGGAGAGCGCCTCCTCTTGAGATGCGACGGGAACGCCGGGAATTCTTTCCCGACCACGCAGGGAAAGGCTCCCTCCTCTCAAGCTAGGAGGCAGAAACGGGGCTCCTCTGATGGTGGGGGGACTCTCGTGCTTCCTCTCGAATGGAGACGGGTATGTCGGGGAACTTCTTGAGTTGCAGCAAGGGTGTGAAGGACCCTTTGTAAGTTGCAGAGTTTAGGTGTGATTAGCCTCGAGACGCCTCAGCGGAAATGGGCCTCATCTCGCCTGGAGGGAGAACTTCCTGGATTTTCTCGAGTTGCGGCAGGTGCTCTCGACTTACGACGGGGACCTCAGGGACCCGCTCTGGTGGCCTCAGGAAAGGCCAGTCCCCATGCGAGTTGTTCGGGTGCCTCTCGGTATTCCTTTCCCGTCGATGCCGGGGCCTAAGACCTTGTGTGGAGTCAGTGCCGGAACCTGAGGATTCCTCTCCAGTGCTGACATGGATCTTGGGGTACGTCTGGAGTCTCCCCAGGGGAGTCAGTCCTCGTCTCGAGTGGGGGCATGCACGTTCGCTTTTCTCCCGAGCTGTAGCAGCAGTGTCACGCTTCCCTTCACGTGGATCAAGGGATCTGAGGCTTTCCCTCGAGGCTTTCCCACGAGCTTTCCCACAGGGCTGTCCCACGTGTCACTGTGGTGTGAGTCCATACTCGGCTTGAAAGTCGAGGCAGTGCAGGGAAAACAGGTTTCCCTGGAATGAACTGAGACATCTGGGAGACTCTGGGAATGGTGGCACGACCCTGGAGTTCCTCTCGCCTTTCCTGTGGAGAGCGCCTCTTCTTGAGATGCAACAGGAACGCTGGGAATTCTTTCCCGAACACGCAGGGAAAGGATCCCTCCTCTCGAGCTAGGAGGCGGAAACGGGGCTTCTCTGGATGAGGGCGGGACTCTCGTGTTTCCCCTCGAGTGGAGACGGTATGTCGGGAACTTCTTGAGTTGCAGCAAGGGTGTGAAGGACCCTTTGTAAGTTCCAGAGTTTAGGTGTGATTAGCCTCGAGACGCCTCAGCGGAAATGGGCCTCATCTCCCGTGGAGCGGAGAACCTCCTGGATTTTCTCGAGTTGTGGCAGGTGCTCTCAACTTACGACGGGGACCTCAGGGACCCGCTCTGTTGGCCTCAGGAAAGGCCAGTCCCCATGCGAGTTGCTCGGGGGCCTCTCGGGATTCCTCTCCCGTCGATGCCGGGGCCTAAGACCTTGTGTGGAATCGCTGCCGAAACCTGAGGATTCCTCTCCAGTGCTGACATGGATTTGGGGTACTTTTGGAGTCTCCAGAGGGGAGTCAGTCCTCGTCTCGAATTGGGGCATTCACGTGCGATTTCCTCTCGAGCTGTAGCAGCAGTGTCACGCTTCTCTTCCCGTGGATCAAGGGATCTGTGGCTTTCCCTCGAGGCTTGCCCACGAGGCTTTCCCACAGGGTTGTCCCACAAGCCACCGTGGTGTGAGTCGATCCTCGGCTTTAAAGTCGTGGCAGTGCAGGGAACACAGGTTTCCCTGGAATGGACTGAGACATCTGGGGGACTCTGGGAATGGTGGCACGACCCTGGATTACCTCTCGCCCTTCCTGTGGAGAGCCCCTCCTCTTGAGATGCGACGGGAACGCCGGGAATTCTTTCCCGACCACGCAGGGAAAGGATCCCAGCTCACGAGCTAGGAGGCGGAAACGGGGCTCCTCTGGATGAGGGAGGGACTCTCCTCATTCCTCTCGAGTGGAAACGGGTATGTCGGGGAACTTCTTGAGTTGCAGCAAGGGTGTGAAGGATCCTTTGGAAGTTCCAGAGGTTAGATGTGATTACCCTCGAGACGCCTCTCTGGAAATGGGCATCATCTCGCTTAGAGGGGAGAACCTCCTGGATTTTCTCGAGTTGCGGCAGGTGCCCTCGACTTACGACGGGGCCCAAAGGGACCCGCTCTGGTGGCCTCAGGAAAGGTCAGTCCCCATGCGAGTTGCTCGGGGGCCTCTCGGTATTGCTCTGCCATCGATGCCAGGGCCTAAGACCTTGTGTGGAGTCGGTGCTGGAACCTGAGGATTTCTCTCCAGTGCTGACATGGATCTTGGGGTACTTCTGGAGTCTCCCCTGGGAGTCAGTCCTCGTCTCGTGTGGGGGCATGCCCGTGCGCTTACCTTCCAAGCTCTATCAGCAGTGTCACGCTTCCCTTCACGTGGATCAAGGGATCTGTGGCTTTACCTCGAGGCTTTCCCACGAGGCTTTCCCTCGAGGCTTTCCCACAGGGCTCTCCCACGTGCCACCGTGGTGTGACTCTATCCTCGGATTGAAAGTCGAGGCAGTGCAGGGTAAACAGGTTTCCCTGGAATGGACTGAGACATCCGGGGCATTCAGGGAATGGTGGCACGACCTGGAGTTCCTCTCACCTTTACTGTTTAGAGCCCCTCCTCTTGAGATGCGACGGGAACGCCGGGAATTCTTTCCGGACACGCAGGGAAAGGATCCTTCCTCTCGAGCTAGGAGGCGGAAACACGGCTCATCTGAATGTGGGCTGGACTCTCGTGCTTCCTCTCGAGTGGAGACGGGTATGTCGGGGAACTTCTTGAGTTGAAGCAAAGGTGTGAAGGACCCTTTCGAAGTTCCCGAGTTTAGGTGTGATTAGACTCGAGACATCTCAGCGGAAAAGGGCCTCATCTCGCCTGGAGGGGAGAACCTCCTGGATTTTCTCGAGTTGCGGCAGGTGCTCTCGACTTAGGACGGGGGACCTCAGGGACCCGCTCTGGTGGCCTCAGGAAAGGCCAGTACCCATGCGAGTTGCTCAGAGGCCTTTCGGAATTCCTCTCCCATTGATGCCGGGCCCTAAGACCTTGTGTCGTGTCGGTGCCGGAACCTGAGGATTCCTCTCCAGTGCTGACATGGATCTTGGGGTACTTCTGGAGTCTCCCCAGGGGAGTCAGTCCTCGTCTCGAGGGGGCTTGCACGTGTGCTTTCCTCCAGAGCTGTAGCAGCAGTGTCACGCTTCCCTTCGTGTGGATCAAGGGATCAGTGGCTTTCCTCGAGCGTTTCCCACGAGGCTTTCCACGAGGCTTTCCCACAGTGCTTTCCCTCGTGCAACCGTGATGTGAGTCGATCCTCGGCTTGAAAGTGGAGGCAGTGCCAGGAAAACAGGTTTCCCTGGAATGGACTGAGACATCTGGGGGACTCTGGGAATGGTGGCATGACCCTGGAGTTCCTCTCGCCTTTCCTGTGTGGAGAGCGCCTCCTCTTGAGATGCGACGGGAACGCCGGGAATTCTTTCCCGCCATGCACGGAAAGGATCCCTCCTCTCGAGCTATGAGGCAGAAAAGGGGCTCCACTGGATATGGGCGGGATTCTTGTGCTTCCTCTCAAGTGGAGACGGGTATGTCGGGGAACTTCTTGAGTTGAAGCAAGGGTGTGAAGGACTCTTTGGAAGTTCGAAAGTTTAGTGTGATTAGCCTCGTGACGCCTTAGCGGAAATGGGCCTCAGCTCACCTGAAGGGGAGAACCTCCTGGATATTCTCGAGTTGCGGCAGGTGCTCTCGACTTACGACCTGGACCTCAAGGACCCGCTTTGGTGGCCTGAGGAAAGGGCAGTCCCCATGCGAGTTGCTCGGGGGCTTCTCGGGATTCCTCTCCTGTCGATGTCGGGGCCTAAGACCTTGTGTGCAGTCGGTACCGGAACCTGAGGATTCCTTTCCAGTGCTGACATGGATCTTGGGCTACCTCTGGAGTCTCCCCAGGGGATTCAGGCCTCGTCTCGAGTGGGGCATGAGCGTGCCCTTTCCTCCCATGCTGTAGCAGCAGTGTCACGCTTCTGCTTGCGTGGACCAAGGGATCTGTGACTTTCCCTCGAGTCTTTCCCACGAGGCTCTCCACAGGGCTGTCCCACGTGTCTCGGTGGTGTGAATCGATCCTCAGCGTGAAAGCCGAGGCAGTGCAGGGAAAACAGGTTCCTATGGAATGGACTGAGACATCTGGGGGAGTCTTGGAATGGTGGCACGACCCTGCAGTTCCTCTCCCCATTCCTTTGGAGAGCGCCTCCTCTTGAGATAAGATGGGAATGCCGGAAATTCTTTCCCGACCAAGTAGGGAAAGGATCCCTCATCTCGAGCTACGAGCCGGAAACGGAGCTCCTCTGGATGTGGCCGGACCCTCGTGCTTCCTCTTGAGTGGAGACGGGTATGTCGGGGAACTTCTTGAGTTGCAGCATGACTGTGAAAGACTCTTTAGAAGTTCCAGAGTTCACGTGTGATTAGCCTGGAGACACCTCAGTGGAAACGGGCCTCATCTCGCCTGCAGGGAGAACCTCCTGGATTTTCTCGAGTTGTGGCAGGTGCTCTCGAGTTACGACGAAGACCTCAGGGACCCGCTCTGGTGACCTCAGGAAAGGCCAGTCCCCATGCGAGGTACTAGGGGGCCTCTCAGGATTCCTCTCCCGTCGATGCCGGGGCCTAAGACCTTGTGTGGAGTCGGGACCGGAACCTGAGGATTCCTCTCCAGTGCTGACATGGATCTTGGCGTACTTCTGGAGTCTCCCAAGCTTGCGTCAGTCCTCGGCTCGAGTGGGGACATGCACGTGCGCTTTCCTCCCGAGCGGTAGCAGCAGTGTCACGCTTCCCTTCGCGTGGATCAAGGGATCAGGGGCTTTCCCTCGAGGCTTTCCCATGAGGCTTTCCCACGAGGCTTTCTCACAGGGCTGTCCACGTGCCACCGTGGTGTGAGTCGATCCTCGGCTTGAAAGTCAAGGCAATGCAGGAAAACACGTTTCCCTGGAATGGACTGAGAAATCTGGGGGACTCTGGGAATGTGGCACGACCCTGGAGTTCCTCTCGCCTATCCTGTGGAGAGCGCCTCCACTTGAGATGCGACGGAACGCCGGGAATTCTTTCCCGACCACGCAGAGAAAGGATCCCTCCTCTCGAGCTAGGAGGCGGAAACAGGGCTCCTCTGGATGTGGCGGGACTCTCGTGCTTCCTCTCGAGTGGAGTTCGGTATGTCGGAAGCTTCTTGCTTGAGTGCAAGGGTGTTGGAAGTTCCAGAGTTTAGTTGTGATTAGCCTCGAGACGCCTAGCGGAAATGGGCCTCATCTCGCCTGGAGGGAGAACCTCCTGGATTTTCTCGAGTTGCGGCAGGTGTGCTCTCGACTTACGACGGGAACCTCAGGGACCCGCTGTGGTGGCGTCAGGAAAGGCCAGTCCCCATGCGAGTTGCTCGAGGCCCTCTCGGGATTCCTCTCCCGTCGATGCAGGGGCCTAAGATCTTGTGTGGAGTCGGTGCCGGAACCTGAGGATTCCTCTCCAGTGCTGACATGGATCTTGGGGGGTACTTCTGGAGTCTCCCCAGGGGAGTCAGTCCTCGTCTCGAGTGGGGCATGCACGTGCACTTTCCTACCAGCTGTAGCAGCAGTGTCGCGCTTCCCTTCGTGTGGATCAAGGATCTGTGGCTTTCCATCAAGGCTTTCCCACGAGGCTTTCCCACAGTGCTGTCCCACGTGCCACCGTGGTGTGAGTCCAACCCGGCTAGAAAGTCGAGACAGTGCAGGGAAAACAGGTTTCCCTGGAATGGACTGAGACATCTGGGGGACTCTGGGAATGGTGGCACAACCCTGGAGTTCCTCTCAACATTCCTGTGGAGAGCGCCTCCTCTTGAGATGCGAGCGGAACGCCGGGAATTTTTTTTCCGACCACGCAGGGAAAGGATCCCACCTCTCGAGCTAGGAGGCGGAAACGGGTCTCCGCTGGATGTGGGACTCTCGTGCTTCCTCTCGAGTGGAGACCGGTTTTTCGAGGAACTTCTTGAGTTGCAGTAAGGGTGTGAAGGACCCTTTGGATGTTCCAGAGTTTAGGTGTGATTAGCCTCAGGACGCCTCAGCGGAAATGGGCCTCATCTCGCCTGGAGGGCAGAACCTCC
>NW_017200671.1:0-6934 GCF_001704415.2 Capra hircus
GAGAGGAGGGATCCTTTCCCTGCGTGGTCGGAAACAATTCCTGGCGTTTCCGTCGCATCTCAAGAGGAGGCGCTCTCCACAGGAAAGGCGAAAGGAACTCCAGGGTCGTTCCACATTCCCAGAGTCCCCAGGATGTCTCAGTCCATTCCAGGGAAACCTGCTTTCCCTGCACTGCCTCGACTTTCAAGCGAAGATCGACTCACACCACGGTGGCACGTGGGACAGCCCTGTGGAAAGCCTCGTTGGAAAGCCTCGAGGGAAAGCCACAGATCCCTTGATCCACGCGAAGGGAAGCGTGACACTGCTGCTACAGCTCGAGAGGAAAGCGCATGTGCATGCCCCCACTCGAGACGAGGACTGACTCCACTGGGAGACTACAGAAGAACCCAAGATCCATGTCAGCACTGGAGAGGAATGCTAAGGTTCCGGCACCGACTCCACACAAGATCTTATGCCCGGCATAGACGGGAGAGGAATCCGAGAGGCCCCCGAGCAACTCGCATGGGGACTGGCCTTTCCTGAGGCCACCAGAGCGGGTCCCTGAGGTCCCCGTAGTAAGTCGAGAGCACCTGCTGCAACTCGAGAAAATCCAGGAGGTTCTCCCTCCAGGCGAGATGAGCCCATTTCCGCTGAGGCGTCTCGAGGCTAATCACACCTAACCTCTGGAACTTCCAAAGGGTTCTTCACACCCTTGCTGCAACTCAAGAAGTTCCCCGACATACCCGTCTCCACTTGAGAGGAAGCACGAGAGTCCCGGCCACATCCAGAGGAGCCCCGTTTCCGCCTCCTAGCCTGAGATGAGGGATCCTTTCCTGCTTGGCGGGAAAGAATTCCCGGCGTTCCCGTCGCATCTCAAGAGAGGAGGCGCTCTCCACAGGAAAGGCGAGAGGAACTCCAGGGTCGTGACACCATTCCCAGAGACAACCAGGTGTCTCAGTCCATTCCAGGAAACCTGTTTCCCTGCACTGCTCGACTTTCAAGCCGAAGATCGACTCACACCACGGTGGCACGTGGGGCAGCCCTGTGGAAAGCCTCGTGGGAAAGCCTCGAGGGAAAAGCCACAGATCCTTGATCCACGCGAAGGGAAGCGTGACACTGCTGCAACAGCTCGGCAGGAAAGCGCACGTGCATGCCCCCCCATTGAGACGAGGAATGACTCCCCTGGGGAGACCCCCAGAAGTACCCAAGGTCCATGTCAGCACTGGAGAGGAAAACTCAGGTTCCGGCACCGACTCCACACAAGGTCTTAGGTACCGACATTGACGGCAGAGGAATCCGAGAGCCCCCCAAGCAACTCTCCTGGGGACTGGCCTTTCCTGAGGCCACCAGCGGGTCCCTGAGGTCCCCGTCGTAAGTCGAGAGCACCTGCCGCAACTCGAGAAAATCCAGGAGGTTCTCCCTCCAGGCGAGAGGAGGCCCATTTCCGCTGAGACCTCTCGAGGCTAATCACACCAAACTCTGGAACTTCCAAAGGGTCCTTCACACCGTTGCTGCAACTCAAGAAGTTCCCCGACATACCCGTCTCCACTCGAGAGGAAGCACGAGAGACCGCCCACATCCAGAGGAGCCCCGTTTCCGCCTCCTAGCTCGACAGGGGTATCCTTTCCCTGCGTGTTGGGAAAGAAATCCCGGCGTTCCCGTCGCATCTCAAGAGGAGGCGCTCTCCACAGGAAAGGCGACAGGAACTCCAGGGTCGTGCCACCATTCCAGAGTCCCCCAGATTTCTCAGTCCATTCCAGGGAAACCTGTTTTCCCTGCACTGCCTCGACTTTCAAGCCGAGGATCCACTCACACCACGGTGGCACGTGGGACAGCCCTGTGGGAAAGCCTCATGTGAAGGCCTAGTGGGAAAGCCTCGAGGGGAAGCCTACAATCCCTTGATCCATGCAAAGGGAAGCGTGATACTGCTGCTACAGCTCCGGAGGAAAGCGCACGTGCATGCCCCCACTCGAAACGAGGGTCTGACTCCCCTGGCGAGACTCCAGAAGTACCCCAAGATCCATGTCAGCACTGGAGAGGAATCCTCAGGTTCTGGCACCGACTCCGCACAAGGTCTTAGGCCCGGCATCGACGGGAGGAATCCCGAGAGGCCCCAGAGCAACTCGCATGGGGATTGGCCTTTCTTGCGGCCACCAGAGCGGGTCCCTGAGGTCCCCGTCATAAGTCGAGAGCACCTGACGCAACTCGAGAAAATCCAGGAGGTTCTCCCCTCCAGGCGAGATGAGGCCCATTTCCGCTGAGGCGTCTCGAGGCTAATCACACCTAACCTCTGGAACTTCCTAAGGGTCCTTCACACCCTTGCTGCAACTCAAGAAGTTCCCCCGACATACCCGTCTCCACTCGAGAGGAAGCACGAGAGTCCCGCCCACATCCAAGAGGAGCCCCTTGTCCGCCTCCTTGCTCGAGAGGAGGGATCCTTTCCCTGCGTGTAGGGAAAGAATTCCTGGCGTTCCCGTCGCATCTCACGAGGAGGCGCTCTCCACAGGAAAGGCGAGAGGAACTCCAGGGTCGTGCCACCATTCCCAAGATCCCCCAGATGTCTCAGTCCATTCCAGGGAAACCTGTTTTCCCTGCACTGCCTCGACTTTCAAGCCGAGGATCGACTCACACCATCGGTGGCACGTGGAGCAGCCCTGTGGGAAAGCCTCGTGGGAAAGCCTCGTGGGAAAGCCTCGAGGGAAAGCCACTGATCCCTTGATCCTCGCGAATGGAAGCGTGACACTGCTGCTACAGCTCGGGAGGAAAGCGCACGTGCATGCCCCGACTCGAGACGAGGACTGACTCCCCTGGGGGACTCCAGAAGTACCCCAAGATCCATGTCAGTACTGGATAGAAATCCTCAGGTCCGGCACCGTCTCCACACAAGATCTTAGGCCATGGCATCGACGGGAGAGAAATCCCGAGAGGCCCCCGAGCAATTCGCATGGGGACTGGCCTTTCCTGAGGCGACCAGAGCGGGTTCCTGAGGTCCCCGTCGTAAGTCGAGAGCACCTGCCGCAACTCGAGACAATCCAGGAGGTTCTCCCCTCCAGGCGAGATGAGGCCCATTTCCGCTGAGGCGTCTCGAGGCTAATCACACCTAACCTCTGGAACTTCCGAAGGGTCATTCACACCCTTGCTGCAACTCAAGAAGTTCCCCGACATACCCGGCTCCAATTGAGAGGAAGCACGAGAGTTCCCCCCACATCCAAAGGAGCCCCATTTCCGCCTCCAAGCTCGAGAGGAGGGATCCTTTCCCATCGTGGTCGGGAATGAATTCCCCGCGTTCCCGTCGCAACTCAAGAAGAGGCACTCTCCACAGGAAAGGCGAGAGGAACTCCAGGGTCGTGCCACCATTCCCAGAGTCCCCCAGATGTCTCAGTCCATTCCAGGGAAACCTGTTTTCCCTGCACTGCCTCGACTTTCAAGCCGAGGATCGACTCACACCACGGTGGCACGTGGGACAGCCTTGTGGGATAGTCTCGTGGGAGAGCCTCGTGGGAAAGCCTCGAGGGAAAGCCACACATCCCTTGATCCACGCAAAGGGAAGCGTGACACTGCTGCTACAGCTCGGGGGAAAGGGCACGTGCATGCCCCCACTCGAGACGAGGACTGACTCCCCTGGGGAGACTCCAGAAGTACCCCAAGATCCATGTCAGCACTGGAAAGGAATCCTCAGGATCCGACACCGACTCCAGACAGGGTCTTAGGCCCTGGCATCGACGGGAAAGGGTTCCCGAGAGGCCCCACATCAACTCTCATGGGGACTGGCGTTTCGTGAGGCCACCAGAGCGGGTCCCTGAGGTCCCCATCGTAAGTTGAGAGCACCTGCCGCAACTCGAGAAAATCCAGGAGGTTCTCCCCTCCAGGCGAGATGAGGCCCATTTCCGCTGAGGCGTCTCGAGGCTAATCACATCGAATATCTGCAACTTTCAAAGGGTCCTTCACACCCTTGCTGCAACTCAAGAAGTTCCCCGACATACCGGTCTCCACTCGAGAGGAAGCACGAGAGTCCCGCCCACATCCAGAGGAGCCCGTTTTCCGCCTCCTTGCTCGAGAGGAGGTATCCTTTCCCTGTGTGGTCGGGAAAGAATTCCCGGCATTCCCGTCGCATCTCAAAAGGAGGCGCTCTCCACAGGAAAGGCGAGAGGAACTCCAGGGTAGTTCCACCATTCCCCGAGTCCCCCAGGTATATCAGTCCATTCCAGGGAAACCTGTTTTCCCTGCACTGCCTCGACTTTCAAGGCGACGATCGACTCACACCACGTTGGCACGTGGGACTGCCCTGTGGGAAAGCCTCGTGGGAAAGCCTCAAGCGAAAGCCACAGATCCCTTGATCCACGCCTATGAATGCATGACACTGCTGGTACAGCTCGGGAGGAATGCGCACGTGCATGCCCCCACTCGAGACGAGGACTGACTCCCCTGGGGAGACTCCAGAAGTACCCCAACATCCATGTCAGCACTGGAGAGGAATCTTCAGTTTCCGGCACCGACTCCACACAAGCTCTTAGGTCCCGGCATCGACGGGAGAGGAATCCCGAGAGGCTCCCGAGCAACGCGCATGGGGACTGGCCTTTCCTTAGGCCACCAGAGCGGGTCCTGGAGGTCCCCGTCGTAAGTCTAGAGCACCTGCCGCAACTCGAGAAAATCCAGGAGGTTCTCCCCTCCAGGCGAAATGAGACCCATTTCCACTGCGGTGTCTCTAGGCTAATCACATCTAACATTTGGAACTTCAAAAGGGTCCGTCACACCCTTGCTGCAACTCAAGAAGTTCCCCGTCATACCCGACTCCACTCGAGAAGAAGGACGAGAGTCCCGCCCACATACAGAGGAGCCCCGTTTCCGCCTCATAGCTCGAGAGGAGGGATCCTTTCCCTGCGTGGTCGGGAAAGTATTCCCGGAGTTTCCGTCGCATCTCAAGAGGAGGCGCTCTCCACTTGAAACGGGAGAGGAACTCCAGGTTCGTGCCACCGTTCCCACACTCCCCGAGATGTCTCATTCCATTCCACGGAAACCTTTTTTCCCTGCACTGCCTCGACTTTCAAGCTGAGGATCGACTCACACCACGGTGGCATGTGGGACAGCCCTGTGGGAAAGCCTCGTGAGAAAGTCTCCTGAGAAAGCCTCGAGGGAAAGCCACAGATCCCATTGATCCACGCGAAGGGAAGCGTGACACTGCTGCTACAGCTCGGGAGGAAAACCCACGTGCATATCCCCACTCGCGAAGAGGAATGACTCCCCTGGGAGACTCCAGAAGGTACCCAAGATCCATGTCAGCACTGGAGAGGAATCCTCAGGATCCGGCACAGACTCCACACAAGGTCCCAGGGCCCGGCATCGACGGGAGAGGAATCCCGAGAGGCCCCCGAGCAA
The DNA here is from genome assembly GCF_001704415.2 of Capra hircus. Lineage (NCBI taxonomy): Eukaryota > Metazoa > Chordata > Mammalia > Artiodactyla > Bovidae > Capra > Capra hircus. Next base: position 5,356 of record NW_017200671.1, read on the forward strand.
CTGCATGGGGACTGGCCTTTCCTGAGGCCACCAGAGCGGGTTCCTGAGGTCCCAGTCGTAAGTCGAGAGCACCTGCCGCAACTCGAGAAAATCCAGGAGGTTCTCCCCTCCAGGCGAGATGAGGCCCATTTCTGCTGAGGCGTCTCGAGGCTAATCACACCTAACCTCTCGAAACTTCCAAAGGGTCCTTCACACCCTTGCTGCAACTCAAGAAGTTCCCCGACATAACCCGTCTCCACTCGAGAGGAAGCACGAGAGTCCCGCCCAAATCCAGAGCAGCCCCGTTTCCGCCTCATACCTCGAGCGGAGGGATCCTTTCCCTGCGTGGTCGGGAAAGAATTCCCGGCGTTCCCGTCGCATCTCAAGAGGAGGCGCTCTCCACAGGAAAGGCGAGAGGAACTCCAGGGTCTTGCCACCATTCCCAGAGTCCCCCAGATGTCTCAGTCCATTCCAGAGAAACCTGTTTTCCCTGCACTGCGTCGACTTTCAAGCCGAGGATCGACTCACACCACGGTGGCACGTGGGACAGCCCTGTGGAAAGCCTCGTGGAAAAGCCTCTTGGGAAAGCGTCGAGGGAAAGCCACAGATCCCGTTGATCCACGGCGAAGGGAAGCGTGACACTGCTGCTACAGCTCGGGAGGAAAGCGCACGTGCGATGCCCCCACTCGAGTAGAGGACTGACTGCCCTGGGGAGACTCCAGAAGTACCCCAAGATCTATGTCAGCACTGGAGAGGAATCCTCAGGTTACAGCACCGACTCCCCACAAGAACTTAGGCCTCCGGCATCAACGGGAGAGGAATCCCGAGAGGCCCCAAGCTACTCACATGGGGACTGGCCTTTCCTGAGGCCACCAGAACGGGTCCCTGAGGTCCCCATCGTAAGTCGAGAGCACCTGCCACAACTCGAGAAAATCCAGGAGGTTCTCCCATCCAGGCGAGATGAGGCCCATTTCCGCTGAGGCGTCTGGAGTCTAATCACTTCTAATATCTGGAACTTCCAAATGGTCATTCACACCATTGCTGCAACTCAAGAAGTTCCCCGACATACCCGTCTCCACTGAGACGAAGCACGAGAGTCCGCCCACATCCAGAGGAGCCCCGTTTCCGCCTCCTACCTCGAGAGGAGGTATCCTTTCCTGCGTGGTCGGGAAAGAATTCCCCGCATTTCCGTCGCATCTCAAGAGGAGGCGCTCTCACAGGAAAGGCGAGAGGAACTCCAGGGTCGTGCTACCATTCCCAGAGTCCCCAGATGCCTCAGTCCATTCCAGGGAAACCTGTTTACCCTGTACTGCCTCGACTTTCAAGCCGAGTATCGACTCACACCACGGTGGCACGTGGGACAGCCCTGTGGAAAGCCTCGAAAGCCCTGTGGGAAAGCCTCGGGAAAGCCTCGTGAAGGGAAAGCCTCGAGGGAAAGCACAGATCCCTTGATCCACGCGAAGGAAGCGTGACACTGCTGCTAAAGCTCGGAGGAAAGCGCACGTGCATGCCCCCACTCGAGACGGAGGACTCCCTGGGAGACTCCAGAAGTACCCCAAGATCCATGTCAGCACTGGAGAGGAATCCTCAGGTTCCGGCA
>NW_017200672.1:0-6934 GCF_001704415.2 Capra hircus
TCGCTTCCCTGCTGGCTGTGCACTCGCCTATCAGGCGGGGCGCAGGGCTCCTCCAGCAGGTCTTGCCTCAGGGGCTGCTTCCTGAGTTGGGGCTGTGGGCAGGAACCCAGACACGCAGGATCAGGCCCAACCTGCACATGTCTCTGCTGGGGAGAGTGCTAGGGAACCTACGTCTGTCATACACTTTCTGGGCACCCAAGAATCAGCCTCCGTGTGTGCGGGGCTGAAAACCCCAGCCAGGGGCCCTGGGAGCCTGGTGCTCCTCCGTGTGGCGCTGAATCTGGGCGGCCAAGCAACCGCTGGAGGAGCCCTGCAGTTGCCCTTCCCTTCCTCTGACAGAATTCTCACTGCTGGAGCCCTTGGCAGTGTGCAACCCACCAGCCCCTAAGCTCTCCTTAAGGAGGACTGGGACCTAAGTGCAAAGGCAAGGCAGGATTGGAGCTGAGGCAAGAAAGGCGCCAGTGGCGACTCCCAGGCTCCTGCTGCCTGCTCCTTCCTGGAGAGGCAGCCTAAAAGCAAGGCAAGTCTGGGCAAGGCTAGCCCCGGCAGAGCAGCCTCGCGCCAGGAACTCTGCCAGATCGGGGCTCTGAGCAGAGCTAGAGCTCTGCCGTACTGGAGGCGCACTTAGCTCCGTGCAAGCAGGGCTTTCAACTTGACGGGCTGGGCTGCCTCCTCTTCCCCGAGGAGGCTCGCTTCCCTGCTGGCTGTGCACTCGCCTATCAGGCGGGGCGCAGGGCTCCTCCAGCAGGTCTTGCCTCAGGGGCTGCTTCCCTGAGTTGGGGCTGTGGGCAGGAACCCAGACACGCAGGATCAGGCCCCAAACACCTGCACATGTCTCTGCTGGGGAGGAGAGTGCTAGGGAACCTACGTCTGTCATACACTTTCTGGCACCCAAGGAATCAGCCTCCGTGTGTGCGGGCTGAAAACCCCAGCCAGGGGCTGGGAGCCTGGTGCTCTCGGTGCGGCGCTGATTCTAGGCGGCCTAGAAACCGCTGGAGGAGCCCTGCAGTTGCCCTTCCTTCCCTCTGACAGAGCTCTCACTGCTGAAGCCCTTGGCAGTGTGCAACCACCACCCCTAAGCCTCCCAACCACCTGGCACCTATGCAAAGGCAAGGCAGGATTGGAGCTGAGGCAAGGAAGGCACCAGTGGCGTCTCCCAGGCTCGCTCAGACAGCTCCTTCCTGGGGAGGAGCCTAAAAGCAAGGCAAGTCTGGGCAAGGCGAGCCCCCGGCCGAGCAGCCTCGCGCCAGAAACTCTGCCAGATCGGGGCTCTGAGCAGAGCTAGAGCTCTGCCGTACTGGAGGCCACTTAGCTCCGTGCAAGCAGGGCTTTCCTCTTGACTGGGCTCGGCTGCCTCCTCTTCTCCCGAGGAGGCTCGCTACACTGCTGGCTGTGCTCTCGCCTATCAGGCGGGCGCGCAGGGCTCCTCCAGCAGGTCTTGCCTCAGGGGCTGCTTCCCCTGAGTTGAGGCTGTGGGCGGGAACCCAGACACGCAGGATAAGGCCCAACCACCTGCACATGTCTCTGCTGGGAGGAGAGTGCTAGGGAACCTACGTCTCTCACACACTTTCTAGGCACCCACGGAGTCAGCCTCTGGGAGTGTGGGGATGCAAAACCCAGCCAGGGGCCCTTGGAACCTGGTGCTCTCCGTGCGGAGCTTTGTCTGGGCGGCCAAGGAACCGCTGAAGGAGCCCTGCTGTTGCCCTTCGCTTCCCTCTGACAGAGCTTTCACTGCTGGAGCCCTTGGCAGTGTGCCCACCAGCCCCTAAGCCCTCCTCAAGGACGCTTGGGACCTAAGTGCAAAGGCAAGGCAGGGGTAGAGCTGAAGCCAGGAAGGCGCCAGTGGCGTTTCCGAGCCTCACACAGCCTGCTCCTTCCTGGGGAGGGAGCCTTAAAGCAAGGCAAGTCTGCGCAAGGCTCGCCTATGGCAGAGCATCTTGGTGCCAGGAACTCTGCCAGATCGGGCCTCTGAACAGAGCTAGAGATCTGCCGTACTGGAGTCGCACTTAGCTTCGTGTAAGCAGGGATTTCAGCTTGACGGGGACTTGCTGCCTCCTCTTCCCCGAGGAGGCTCGCTTCCCTGCTGGCTGTGCACTCGCCTATCAGGCGGGGCGCAGGGCTCCTCCAGCAGGTCTTGCCTCAGGGGCTGCTTCCCTGAGTTGGGGCTGTGGGCAGGAACCCAGACACGCAGGATCAGGCCCAAACACTGCACATGTCTCTGCTGGGGAGGAGAGTGCTAGGGAACCTACGTCTGTCATACACTTTCTGGGCACCCAAGGAATCAGCCTCCGTGTGTGCGGGGCTGAAAACCCAGCCAGGGGCCCTGGGAGCCTGGTGCTCTCCGTGTGGCGCTGAATCTGGGCGGCCAAGCAACCGCTGGAGGAGCCCTGCAGTTGCCCTTCCCTTCCCTCTGACAGAATTCTCACTGCTGGAGCCCTTGGCAGTGTGCAACCCACAGCCCCTAAGCTCTCCTTAAGGAGGACTGGGACCTAAGTGCAAAGGCAAGGCAGGATTGGAGCTGAGGCAAGAAAGGCGCCAGTGGCGACTCCCAGGCTCCTGCTGCCTGCTCCTTCCTGGAGAGGCAGCCTAAAAGCAAGGCAAGTCTGGGCAAGGCTAGCCCCCGGCAGAGCAGCCTCGCGCCAGGAACTCTGCCAGATCGGGGCTCTGAGCAGAGCTAGAGCTCTGCCGTACTGGAGGCGCACTTAGCTCCGTGCAAGCAGGGCTTTCAACTTGACGGGGCTGGGCTGCCTCCTCTTCCCCGAGGAGGCTCGCTTCCCTGCTGGCTGTGCACTCGCCTATCAGGCGGGGGCGCAGGGCTCCTCCAGCAGGTCTTGCCTCAGGGGCTGCTTCCCCTGAGTTGGGGCTGTGGGCAGGAACCCAGACACGCAGGATCAGGCCCCAACACCTGCACATGTCTCTGCTGGGGAGGAGAGTGCTAGGGAACCTACGTCTGTCATACACTTTCTGGGCACCCAAGGAATCAGCCTCCGTGTGTGCGGGGCTGAAAACCCAGCCAGGGGCCCTGGGAGCCTGGTGCTCTCGGTGCGGCGCTGATTCTAGGCGGCCTAGAAACCGCTGGAGGAGCCCTGCAGTTGCCCTTCCTTCCCTCTGACAGAGCTCTCACTGCTGAAGCCCTTGGCAGTGTGCAACCCACCACCCCTAAGCCCCCCAACGACGCCTGGCACCTATGTGCAAAGGCAAGGCAGGATTGGAGCTGAGGCAAGGAAGGCACCAGTGGCGTCTCCCAGGCTCGCTCAGACAGCTCCTTCCTGGGGAGGGAGCCTAAAAGCAAGGCAAGTCTGGGCAAGGCGAGCCCCCGGCCGAGCAGCCTCGCGCCAGAAACTCTGCCAGATCGGGGCTCTGAGCAGAGCTAGAGCTCTGCCGTACTGGAGGCCACTTAGCTCCGTGCAAGCAGGGCTTTCCTCTTGACTGGGCTCGGCTGCCTCCTCTTCTCCCGAGGAGGCTCGCTACACTGCTGGCTGTGCTCTCGCCTATCAGGCGGGCGCGCAGGGCTCCTCCAGCAGGTCTTGCCTCAGGGGCTGCTTCCCTGAGTTGAGGCTGTGGGCGGGAACCCAGACACGCAGGATAAGGCCCCAACCACCTGCACATGTCTCTGCTGGGGAGGAGAGTGCTAGGGAACCTACGTCTCTCACACACTTTCTAGGCACCCACGGAGTCAGCCTCTGGGAGTGTGGGGATGCAAAACCCAGCCAGGGGCCCTTGGAACCTGGTGCTCTCCGTGCGGAGCTTTGTCTGGGCGGCCAAGGAACCGCTGAAGGAGCCCTGCTGTTGCCTTCGCTTCCCTCTGACAGAGCTTTCACTGCTGGAGCCCTTGGCAGTGTGCAACCCACCAGCCCCTAAGCCCTCCTCAAGGACGCTTGGGACCTAAGTGCAAAGGCAAGGCAGGGGTAGAGCTGAAGCCAGGAAGGCGCCAGTGGCGTTTCCGAGCCTCACACAGCCTGCTCCTTCCTGGGGAGGGAGCCTTAAAGCAAGGCAAGTCTGCGCAAGGCTCGCCTATGGCAGAGCATCTTGGTGCCAGGAACTCTGCCAGATCGGGCCTCTGAACAGAGCTAGAGATCTGCCGTACTGGAGTCGCACTTAGCTTCGTGTAAGCAGGGATTTCAGCTTGACGGGGACTTGCTGCCTCCTCTTCCCCGAGGAGGCTCGCTTCCCTGCTGGCTGTGCACTCGCCTATCAGGCGGGGGCGCAGGGCTCCTCCAGCAGGTCTTGCCTCAGGGGCTGCTTCCCCTGAGTTGGGGCTGTGGGCAGGAACCCAGACACGCAGGATCAGGCCCCAAACACCTGCACATGTCTCTGCTGGGGAGGAGAGTGCTAGGGAACCTACGTCTGTCATACACTTTCTGGGCACCCAAGGAATCAGCCTCCGTGTGTGCGGGGCTGAAAACCCAGCCAGGGGCCCTGGGAGCCTGGTGCTCTCCGTGTGGCGCTGAATCTGGGCGGCCAAGCAACCGCTGGAGGAGCCCTGCAGTTGCCCTTCCTTCCCTCTGACAGAATTCTCACTGCTGGAGCCCTTGGCAGTGTGCAACCCACCAGCCCTAAGCTCTCCTTAAGGAGGACTGGGACCTAAGTGCAAAGGCAAGGCAGGATTGGAGCTGAGGCAAGAAAGGCGCCAGTGGCGACTCCCAGGCTCCTGCTGCCTGCTCCTTCCTGGAGAGGCAGCCTAAAAGCAAGGCAAGTCTGGGCAAGGCTAGCCCCGGCAGAGCAGCCTCGCGCCAGGAACTCTGCCAGATCGGGGCTCTGAGCAGAGCTAGAGCTCTGCGTACTGGAGGCGCACTTAGCTCCGTGCAAGCAGGGCTTTCAACTTGACGGGGCTGGGCTGCCTCCTCTTCCCCCGAGGAGGCTCGCTTCCCTGCTGGCTGTGCACTCGCCTATCAGGCGGGGGCGCAGGGCTCCTCCAGCAGGTCTTGCCTCAGGGGCTGCTTCCCCTGAGTTGGGGCTGTGGGCAGGAACCCAGACACGCAGGATCAGGCCCCAACACCTGCACATGTCTCTGCTGGGGAGGAGAGTGCTAGGGAACCTACGTCTGTCATACACTTTCTGGGCACCCAAGGAATCAGCCTCCGTGTGTGCGGGGCTGAAAACCCCAGCCAGGGGCCCTGGGAGCCTGGTGCTCTCGGTGCGGCGCTGATTCTAGGCGCCTAGAAACCGCTGGAGGAGCCCTGCAGTTGCCCTTCCCTTCCCTCTGACAGAGCTCTCACTGCTGAAGCCTTGGCAGTGTGCAACCCACCACCCCTAAGCCCCCCAACCACGCCTGGCACCTATGTGCAAAGGCAAGGCAGGATTGGAGCTGAGGCAAGGAAGGCACCAGTGGCGTCTCCCAGGCTCGCTCAGACAGCTCCTTCTGGGGAGGGAGCCTAAAAGCAAGGCAAGTCTGGGCAAGGCGAGCCCCGGCCGAGCAGCCTCGCGCCAGAAACTCTGCCAGATCGGGGCTCTGAGCAGAGCTAGAGCTCTGCCGTACTGGAGGCCCACTTAGCTCCGTGCAAGCAGGGCTTTCCTCTTGACTGGGCTCGGCTGCCTCCTCTTCTCCCGAGGAGGCTCGCTACACTGCTGGCTGTGCTCTCGCCTATCAGGCGGGCGCAGGGCTCCTCCAGCAGGTCTTGCCTCAGGGGCTGCTTCCCTGAGTTGAGGCTGTGGGCGGGAACCCAGACACGCAGGATAAGGCCCAACCACCTGCACATGTCTCTGCTGGGGAGGAGAGTGCTAGGGAACCTACGTCTCTCACACACTTTCTAGGCACCCACGGAGTCAGCCTCTGGAGTGTGGGGATGCAAAACCCAGCCAGGGCCCTTGGAACCTGGTGCTCCCGTGCGGAGCTTTGTCTGGGCGGCCAAGGAACCGCTGAAGGAGCCCTGCTGTTGCCCTTCGCTTCCCTCTGACAGAGCTTTCACTGCTGGAGCCCTTGGCAGTGTGCAACCCACCAGCCCCTAAGCCCTCCTCAAGGACCTAAGTGCAAAGGCAAGGCAGGGGTAGAGCTGAAGCCAGGAAGGCGCCAGTGGCGTTTCCGAGCCTCACACAGCCTGCTCCTTCCTGGGAGGGAGCCTTAAAGCAAGGCAAGTCTGCGCAAGGCTCGCCTATGCAGAGCATCTTGGTGCCAGGAACTCTGCCAGATCGGGCCTCTGAACAGAGCTAGAGATCTGCCGTACTGGAGTCGCACTTAGCTTCGTGTAAGCAGGGATTTCAGCTTGACGGGACTTGCTGCCTCCTCTTCCCCCGGAGGAGGCTCGCTTCCCTGCTGGCTGTGCACTCGCCTATCAGGCGGGGCGCAGGGCTCCTCCAGCAGGTCTTGCCTCAGGGGCTGCTTCCCTGAGTTGGGGCTGTGGCAGGAACCCAGAACGCAGGATCAGGCCCCAACAGCCAGACACCCTGGCACGGTGGTGATCAGTGGCAATTACTCCGTTGTTTGGGTGATGGGAAAAAGAGTGTGTCTGAGGGAACAGCTACCTGGCTTGTCATACAACTTTATCCCTGGGCGTCCGCAGTGTATCATCATAGGTCTGGTCTATCTTGCTGTGACGGAATCAGTGCTGCCGGTGTGGTTCGTACCAGAAGCACCCACCATGGGCCCGTGGGAGCCTGGTGCTCTCCGCTGTGGCGCTGCAAATGCATCCTGTGTAAATGCGCAGGCTCCCGAACCCCTGCAACCCACATGGAGGAGCCTGCAAGCGGAATTTCTCTTGGCCGCTTGCAGGCCTCCCTCTATTTTATTCTTAAGTAGAATCTTCCAGAAGTAACGTGCTGTGCCGCTTAATTGGCAGGTGCTGTGCACCTTCGCCTTCAGTCAGGGGACCAAGCCTCCTAGAGGGCTTCTGCTGTTAGGAGGAACACGGGACAAGTGGCAGAAGGCAGCACACTAGGGATGGAGCTGAGGCAAGAAAGGCGCCGAGTGGCGTCTCCAAGGCTCCTGCTGCCTGCT
>NW_017200673.1:0-6933 GCF_001704415.2 Capra hircus
ATCAGGCGCGGGCGCAGGGCTCCTCCAGCAGGTCTTGCCTCAGGGGCTGCTTCCCCTGAGTTGGGGCTGTGGGCAGGAACCCAGACACGCAGGATCAGGCCCCAAACACCTGCACATGTCTCTGCTGGGGAGGAGAGTGCTAGGGAACCTACGTCTGTCATACACTTTCTGGGCACCCAAGGAATCAGCCTCCGTGTGTGCGGGGCTGAAAACCCCAGCCAGGGGACCTGGGAGCCTGGTGCTCTCCGTGTGGCGCTGAATCTGGGCGGCCAAGCAACCGCTGGAGGAGCCCTGCAGTTGCCCTTCCCTTCCCTCTGACAGAATTCTCACTGCTGGAGCCCTTGGCAGTGTGCAACCCACCAGCCCCTAAGCTCTCCTTAAGGAGGACTGGGACCTAAGTGCAAAGGCAAGGCAGGATTGGAGCTGAGGCAAGAAAGGCGCCAGTGGCGACTCCCAGGCTCCTGCTGCCTGCTCCTTCCTGGAGAGGCAGCCTAAAAGCAAGGCAAGTCTGGGCAAGGCTAGCCCCCGGCAGAGCAGCCTCGCGCCAGGAACTCTGCCAGATCGGGGCTCTGAGCAGAGCTAGAGCTCTGCCGTACTGGAGGCGCACTTAGCTCCGTGCAAGCAGGGCTTTCACTTGACGGGGCTGGGCTGCCTCCTCTTCCCCCGAGGAGGCTCGCTTCCCTGCTGGCTGTGCACTCGCCTATCAGGCGGGGCGCAGGGCTCCTCCAGCAGGTCTTGCCTCAGGGGCTGCTTCCCCTGAGTTGGGGCTGTGGGCAGGAACCCAGACACGCAGGATCAGGCCCAACACCTGCACATGTCTCTGCTGGGGAGGAGAGTGCTAGGGAACCTACGTCTGTCATACACTTTCTGGGCACCCAAGGAATCAGCCTCCGTGTGTGGGGGCTGAAAACCCCAGCCAGGGGCCCTGGGAGCCTGGTGCTCTCGGTGCGGCGCTGATTCTAGGCGGCCTAGAAACCGCTGGAGGAGCCCTGCAGTTGCCCTTCCCTTCCCTCTGACAGAGCTCTCACTGCTGAAGCCCTTGGCAGTGTGCAACCCACCACCCCTAAGCCCTCCCAACGACGCCTGGCACCTATGTGCAAAGGCAAGGCAGGATTGGAGCTGAGGCAAGGAAGGCACCAGTGGCGTCTCCCAGGCTCGCTCAGACAGCTCCTTCCTGGGAGGGAGCCTAAAAGCAAGGCAAGTCTGGGCAAGGCGAGCCCCGGCCGAGCAGCCTCGCGCCAGAAACTCTGCCAGATCGGGGCTCTGAGCAGAGCTAGAGCTCTGCCGTACTGGAGGCCACTTAGCTCCGTGCAAGCAGGGCTTTCCTCTTGACTGGGCTCGGCTGCCTCCTCTTCTCCCGAGGAGGCTCGCTACACTGCTGGCTGTGCTCTCGCCTATCAGGCGGGCGCGCAGGGCTCCTCCAGCAGGTCTTGCCTCAGGGGCTGCTTCCCCTGAGTTGAGGCTGTGGGCGGGAACCCAGACACGCAGGATAAGGCCCCAACCACCTGCACATGTCTCTGCTGGGGAGGAGAGTGCTAGGGAACCTACGTCTCTCACACACTTTCTAGGCACCCACGGAGTCAGCCTCTGGGAGTGTGGGGATGCAAAACCCAGCCAGGGGCCCTTGGAACCTGGTGCTCTCCGTGCGGAGCTTTGTCTGGGCGGCCAAGGAACCGCTGAAGGAGCCCTGCTGTTGCCCTTCGCTTCCCTCTGACAGAGCTTTCACTGCTGGAGCCCTTGGCAGTGTGCAACCCACCAGCCCCTAAGCCCTCCTCAAGGACGCTTGGGACCTAAGTGCAAAGGCAAGGCAGGGGTAGAGCTGAAGCCAGGAAGGCGCCAGTGGCGTTTCCGAGCCTCACACAGCCTGCTCCTTCCTGGGGAGGGAGCCTTAAAGCAAGGCAAGTCTGCGCAAGGCTCGCCTATGGCAGAGCATCTTGGTGCCAGGAACTCTGCCAGATCGGGCCTCTGAACAGAGCTAGAGATCTGCCGTACTGGAGTCGCACTTAGCTTCGTGTAAGCAGGGATTTCAGCTTGACGGGACTTGCTGCCTCCTCTTCCCCCGAGGAGGCTCGCTTCCCTGCTGGCTGTGCACTCGCCTATCAGGCGGGGGCGCAGGGCTCCTCCAGCAGGTCTTGCCTCAGGGGCTGCTTCCCCTGAGTTGGGGCTGTGGGCAGGAACCCAGACACGCAGGATCAGGCCCCAAACACCTGCACATGTCTCTGCTGGGGAGGAGAGTGCTAGGGAACCTACGTCTGTCATACACTTTCTGGGCACCCAAGGAATCAGCCTCCGTGTGTGCGGGGCTGAAAACCCCAGCCAGGGGCCTGGGAGCCTGGTGCTCTCCGTGTGGCGCTGAATCTGGGCGGCCAAGCAACCGCTGGAGGAGCCCTGCAGTTGCCCTTCCCTTCCCTCTGACAGAATTCTCACTGCTGGAGCCCTTGGCAGTGTGCAACCCACCAGCCCCTAAGCTCTCCTTAAGGAGGACTGGGACCTAAGTGCAAAGGCAAGGCAGGATTGGAGCTGAGGCAAGAAAGGCGCCAGTGGCGACTCCCAGGCTCCTGCTGCCTGCTCCTTCCTGGAGAGGCAGCCTAAAAGCAAGGCAAGTCTGGGCAAGGCTAGCCCCCGGCAGAGCAGCCTCGCGCCAGGAACTCTGCCAGATCGGGGCTCTGAGCAGAGCTAGAGCTCTGCCGTACTGGAGGCGCACTTAGCTCCGTGCAAGCAGGGCTTTCAACTTGACGGGGCTGGGCTGCCTCCTCTTCCCCGAGGAGGCTCGCTTCCCTGCTGGCTGTGCACTCGCCTATCAGGCGGGGGCGCAGGGCTCCTCCAGCAGGTCTTGCCTCAGGGGCTGCTTCCCCTGAGTTGGGGCTGTGGGCAGGAACCCAGACACGCAGGATCAGGCCCCAACCACCTGCACATGTCTCTGCTGGGGAGGAGAGTGCTAGGGAACCTACGTCTGTCATACACTTTCTGGGCACCCAAGGAATCAGCCTCCGTGTGTGCGGGGCTGAAAACCCCAGCCAGGGGCCCTGGGAGCCTGGTGCTCTCGGTGCGGCGCTGATTCTAGGCGGCCTAGAAACCGCTGGAGGAGCCCTGCAGTTGCCCTTCCCTTCCCTCTGACAGAGCTCTCACTGCTGAAGCCCTTGGCAGTGTGCAACCCACCACCCCCTAAGCCCTCCCCAACGACGCCTGGCACCTATGTGCAAAGGCAAGGCAGGATTGGAGCTGAGGCAAGGAAGGCACCAGTGGCGTCTCCCAGGCTCGCTCAGACAGCTCCTTCCTGGGGAGGGAGCCTAAAAGCAAGGCAAGTCTGGGCAAGGCGAGCCCCGGCCGAGCAGCCTCGCGCCAGAAACTCTGCCAGATCGGGGCTCTGAGCAGAGCTAGAGCTCTGCCGTACTGGAGGCCCACTTAGCTCCGTGCAAGCAGGGCTTTCCTCTTGACTGGGCTCGGCTGCCTCCTCTTCTCCCGAGGAGGCTCGCTACACTGCTGGCTGTGCTCTCGCCTATCAGGCGGGCGCGCAGGGCTCCTCCAGCAGGTCTTGCCTCAGGGGCTGCTTCCCTGAGTTGGGCTGTGGGCGGGGAACCAGACACGCAGGATAAGGCCCCAACCACCTGCACATGTCTCTGCTGGGGAGGAGAGTGCTAGGGAACCTACCTCTGTCAGGCAGCTTCTGGGCGCCCAGAGTCAGCCTCTGGGTGTGCGGGGCCAAACCCAGTCCAGGGGCCCTGGGAACTGGTGCTCTCGTGCTGCTAAGTCTGGGCGGCCAAGCAACCGCTGGAGGAGCCCTGCAGTTGCCCTTCCATTCCCTCTGACAGAGCTCTCACTGCTGGAGCCCTTGGCAGTGGGCAACCAACCAGCCCCAAAGCCCTCCCCAAGGACTATTGGAACCTAAGTACAAAGGAAAGGCAGGAGCAGAGGTGAAGACAGAAAGGCGCGAGTGGCATCTCCCAGGCTCGAGCTGCCTGCTCGTCCAGGGGAGGGAGCCTAAAAGCAGGGCAAGTCTGGCAAGGCTCGCGCCATAAGAGCAGCCACGCCAGGAACCCTGCCAGATCGGGCCTCTAAGCAGAGCTAGAGCTCTGCCGTATTGGAGGCGCACTTGGCTGCGTGCAAGCAGGGCTTTCAGCTTGTCGGGACTGGGCTGCCTCCTCTTCCCCCGTGGAGGCTCGCTTCCATGCTGGCTGTGCACTCGCCTATCAGGCGGGGGCTCAGGGCTCCTCCAGCAGGTCTTGCCTCAGGGGCTGCTTCCCCTGAGTTGGGGCTGTGGGCAGGAACCCAGACACGCAGGATCAGCACAGAAACACCTGCACATGTCTCTGCTGGGGAGGAGAGTGCTAGGGAACTACGTCTGTCATACACTTCTCGGGCGCCACGGACTCAGCCTCCGGGTGTGCGGGGCTGAAACCCCAGCCAGGGTCCCTGGGAGCCTGGTGCTCTCCGTGCGGCGCTGAGTCTGGGGGCCAAGCAACCGCTGGAAGGAGCCCTGCAGTTGCCCTTCCCTTCCCTCTGACAGAGCTCTCACTGCTGGAGCCCTTGCAGTGTGCAACCCACCAGCCCCTAAGCCTCCCCCAGGACGCCTGGCACCTAAGTGCAAAGGAAAGGCAGGAGGGAGCTGAGGCAAGAAGGAACCAGTGGCGTCTCCAGGCTCGGGCAACCTGCTCCTTCCTAGGGAGGGAGCCTAAAAGCAAGGCAAGTCTGGGCAAGGCTCGACCCCAGCAGAGCTGCCTCGCGCTGGGAAATCTGCCAGATCGGGGCTCTGAGCAGAGCTAGAGCTCTGCCGAACTGGAGGTGCACTTAGCTCCGTGCAAGCAGGGCTTTCCTTTGACGGGGCTGGGCTGCCTCCTCTTCCCCGAGGAGGCTCGCTTCCCTGCTGGCTGTGCTCTCGCCTATCAGGCGGGGGCGCAGGGCTCCTCCAGCAGGTCTTGCCTCAGGGGCTGCTTCCCTGAGTTGGGGCTGTGGGCGGGAACCCAGACACGCAGGATCAGGCCCCAACCACCTGCACATGTCTCTGCTGGGAGGAGAGTGCTAGGGAACCTACGTCTGTCACACACTTTCTGGCACCCACGGAATCAGCCTCTGGGAGTGTGGGGCTGAAAACCCAGCCAGGGGCCCTGGGACCTGGTGCTCTCGTGAGGGCTGATCTGGCGGCCAGCAACCGCTGGAGGAGCCCTGCATTGCCCTTCCTTCCCTCTGACAGAGCTCTCACTGCTGGAGCCCTTGGCAGTGTGCAACCCACCAGCCCCTAAGCCCTCCCAAGGAGGCTGGGACCTAAGTGCAAAGGCAAGGCAGGATTGGAGCTGAGGCAAGGAAGGCGCCAGTGGCGTCTCCCAGGCTCGCTCAGCCTGCTCCCTTCCTGGGGAGGCAGCCTAAAAGCAAGGCAAGTCTGGGCAAGGCTAGCCCCGCAGAGCAGCCTCGCGCCAGGAACTCTGCCAGATCGGGGCTCTGAGCAGAGCTAGAGCTCTGCCGTACTGGAGGCGCACTTAGCTCCGTGCAAGCAGGGCTTTCCTCTTGACGGGGCTCGGCTGCCTCCTCTTCCCCGAGGAGGCTCGCTTCCCTGCTGGCTGTGCTCTCGCCTATCAGGCGGCGCGCAGGGCTCCTCCAGCAGGTCTTGCCTCAGGGGCTGCTTCCCCTGAGTTGGGGCTGTGGGCGGGAACCCAGACACGCAGGATCAGGCCCAAACCACCTGCACATGTCTCTGCTGGGGAGGAGAGTGCTAGGGAACCTACGTCTGTCACACACTTTTCTAGGCAAGCACGGAGTCAGCCTCTGGGAGTGTGGGGTGCAAAACCCCAGCCAGGGGCCTTGGACCTGGTGCTCTCCGTGCGGAGCTTTGTCTGGGCGGCCAAGCAACCGCTGAAGGAGCCCTGCTGTTGCCCTTCGCTTCCCTCTGACAGAGCTTTCACTGCTGGAGCCCTTGGCAGTGTGCAACCCACCAGCCCCTAAGCCCTCCTCAAGACGCTTGGGACCTAAGTGCAAAGGCAAGGCAGGGGTAGCTGAAGCAGGAAGGCGCCAGTGGCGTTTCCGAGCCTCACACAGCTGCTCCTTCCTGGGGAGGAGCCTTAAAGCAAGGCAAGTCTGCGCAAGGCTCGCCTATGGCAGAGCATCTTGCCAGGAACTCTGCCAGATCGGGCCTCTGAACAGAGCTAGAGATCTGCCGTACTGGAGTCGCACTTAGCTTCGTGGAAGCAGGGCTTTCAGCTTGACGGGGACTTGCTGCCTCCTCTTCCCCCCGAGGAGGCTCGCTTCCCTGCTGGCTGTGCACTCGCCTATCAGGCGGGGGCGCAGGGCTCCTCCAGCAGGTCTTGCCTCAGGGGCTGCTTCCCCTGAGTTGGGGCTGTGGGCAGGAACCCAGACACGCAGGATCAGGCCCCAAACACCTGCACATGTCTCTGCTGGGGAGGAGAGTGCTAGGGAACCTACGTCTGTCATACACTTTCTGGCACCCAAGGAATCAGCCTCCGTGTGTGCGGGATGAAAACCCCAGCCAGGGGCCCTGGGAGCCTGGTGCTCTCCGTGTGGCGCTGAATCTGGGCGGCCAAGCAACCGCTGGAGGAGCCCTGCAGTTGCCCTTCCCTTCCCTCTGACAGAATTCACTGCTGGAGCCCTTGGCAGTGCAACCCACCAGCCCCTAAGCTCTCCTTAAGGAGGACTGGGACCTAAGTGCAAAGGCAAGGCAGGATTGGAGCTGAGGCAAGAAGGCGCCAGTGGCGACTCCCAGGCTCCTGCTGCCTGCTCCTTCCTGGAGAGGCCTAAAGCAAGGCAAGTCTGGCAAGGCTAGCCCCGCAGAGCAGCCTCGCGCCAGGAACTCTGCCAGATCGGGGCTCTGAGCAGAGCTAGAGCTCTGCCGTACTGGAGGCCACTTAGCTCGTGCAAGCAGGGCTTTCAACTTGACGGGGCTGGGCTGCTCCTCTTTCCCCGAGGAGGCTCGCTTCCCTGCTG
>NW_017200674.1:0-6933 GCF_001704415.2 Capra hircus
GCACTGCCTCGACTTTCAACCGAGGACGCATCGACTCACACCAGGTGGCACGTGGGACAGCTGTGGGAAAGCCTCGTGGAAAGCCTCGTGGGAAAGCCTCGATGGAAAGCACAGATCCTTGATCCACGCTACGGGAAGCGTGACACTGCTGCTACAGCTCGGTGGAAAGCGCACGGTGCATGCCGCACTCGAGACGAGGACTGACTCTCCCTGGGGAGACTCCAGAAGTACCCAAGATCCATGTCAGCACTGAGAGGAATCCTCAGGTTCTGGCACGACTCCACACAAGGTCTTAGGCCCCGGCATCGACGGGAGAGGAATCCCGAGAGGCCCCCGAGCAACTCGCATGGGGACTGGCCTTTCCTGAGGCCACCAGAGCGGGTCCCTGAGGTCCCCGTCGTAAGTCGAGAGCACCTGCCGCAACTCGAGAAATCCAGGAGGTTCTCCCCTCCAGGCGAGATGAGGCCCATTTCCGCTGAGGCATCGAGGCTAATCACACCTAACCTCTGGAACTTCTCAAGAAGTTCCCGACATACCCGTCTCCACTCGAGAGGAAGCAGGAGAGTCCCGCCCACATCCAGGGAGCCCCGTTTCCGCTCCCTAGCTCGAGAGGAGGGATCCTTTCCCTGCGTGTCGGGAAAGAATTCCTGGCGTTCCCGTCGCATCTCAGAGAGGAGGCGCTCTCCACAGGAAAGGCGAGAGGAACTCCAGGGTCGTGCCACATTCCCAGAGTCCCCCAGATGTCTCAGTCCATTCCAGGGAAACCTGTTTCCCTGCACTGCCTCGACTTTCAAGCCGAGGATCGACTCACACCACGGTGGCACGTGGACAGCCCTGTGGGAAAGCCTCGTGGGAAAGCCTCGAGGGAAAGCCTGATCCCTTGATCCACGGGAAGGGAAGCGTGACACTGCTGCTACAGCTCGGAGGAAAGCGCCGTGCATGCCCCCACTCGAGACGAGGACTGACTCCTGGGAGACTCCAGAAGTACCCCAAGATCCATGTCGGCACTGGAGAGGAATCCTCAGGTTCGGCACTGACTCCACACAAGGTCTTAGGGCCAGCATCGACGGGAGAGGAATCCCGAGAGGCCCGGAGCAACTCGCATGGGGACTGGCCTTTCCTGAGGCCACCAGAGCGACTCTGAGGTCCCCGTCGTAAGTCGAGAGCACCTGCCGCAACTCGAGAAATCCAGGAGGTCCTCCCTGCAGGCGAGATGAGGCGCCTATTGCTGAGGCGTCTCGAGGCTAATCACATCTAACATCTGGAACTTCCAAAGGGTCCTTCACACCCTTGCTGCAACTCAAATAGTTCCCCGACATACCCGGCTCCACTCGAGAGGAAGCACGAGAGTCCCGCCCACATCCAGAGGAGCCCCGTTTCCGCCTCCTAGCGAGAGGAGGGATCCTTTCCCTGCGTGTTCGGGAAAGAATTCCCGGCGTTCCCGTCGCATATCAAGAGGAGGCGCTCTCCACAGGAAAGACGAGAGGAACTCCAGGGTCGTGCCACCATTCCCAGAGTCCCCCAGATGTCTCAGTCCATTCCAGGGAAACCTGTTTTCCCTGCACTGCCTCGACGTTCAAGCCGAGGATCGACTCACACCACGGTGGCACGTGGGAGAGCCCTTGGGAAAGCCTCGTGGGAAAGCCTCGAGGGAAGGCACAGATCCCTTGATCCACGCGAAGGGAAGCGCGACACTGCAGCTGCAGCTCGGGGGAAAAGCGCAGGTGCATGTCCCACACGAGATGAGGCCTGACTCCCCTGGGAGACTCCGGAAGTACCCCAAGATCCATGTCAGCACTGGAGAGGAATCCTCAGGTTCCGGCACCGACTCCACACAAGGTCTTAGGCCCGGCATCGATGGGAGAGGAATCCCGAGAGGCCCAGGAGCAACTCGCATGGGGACTGGCCTTTCCTGAGGCCACCAGAGCGGGTCCCTGAGGTCCCCGTCGTAAGTCGAGAGCACGGCCGCAACAGAAAATCCAGGAGGTTCTCCCCTCCAGGCGAGATGAGGCCCATTCCGCTGAGGCGTCTCGAGGCTAATCACATCTAACATCTGGAACTTCCAAAGGGTCCTTCACACCCTTGCTGCAACTCAAGAAGTTCCCGACATACCCGTCTCCACTCGAGAGGAAGCACGAGAGTCCCGCCCACATCCAGAGGAGCCCCGTTTCCGCCTCCTAGCTCGAGAGGAGGGATCCTTTCCTGCGTGGTCGGAAAGAATTCCGGCGTTCCCGTCGCATCTCAAGAGGAGGCGCTCTCCACAGGAAAGGCGAGAGGAACTCCAGGGTCGTGCCACCATTCCCAGAGTCCCCCAGATGTCTCAGTCCATTCCAGGGAAACCTGTTTTCCCTGCACTGCCTCGACTTTCAAGCGAGGATCGACTCACACCACGGTGGCACGTGGGACAGCCCTGTGGGAAAGCCTCGTGGGTGGGAAAGCCTCGAGGAAAGCCACAGATCCCTTGATCCACGCGAAGGGAAGCGTGACACTGCTGCTACAGCTCGGAGGAAAGCGCACGTGCATGCCCCCCATCGAGACGAGGACTGACTCCCCTGGGAGACTCCAGAAGTACCCAAGATCCATGTCAGCACTGGAGAGGAATCCTCAGGTTCCGGCACCGACTCCACACAAGGTCTTAGGTACCGGCATCGACGGGAGGAATCCCGAGAGCCCCCAAGCAACTCGCCTGGGGACTGGCCTTTCCTGAGGCCACCAGAGCGGGTCCCTGAGGTCCCCGTCGTAAGTCGAGAGCACCTGCCGCAACTCGAGAAAATCCAGGAGGTTCTCCCCTCCAGGCGAGATGAGGCCCATTTCCGCTGAGGCCTCTCGAGGCTAATCACACCTAACTCTGGAACTTCCAAAGGGTCCTTCACACCTTGCTGCAACTCAAGAAGTTCCCGACATACCCGTCTCCACTCGAGAGGAAGCACGAGAGACCCGCCACATCCAGAGGAGCCCCGTTTCCGCCTCCTAGCTCGACAGGGGGGATCCTTTCCCTGCGTGTTTGGGAAAGAATCCCGGCGTTCCGTCGCATCTCAAGAGGAGGCGCTCTCCACAGGAAAGGCGAGAGGAACTCCAGGGTCGTGCCACCATTCCAGAGTCCCCCAGATTTCTCAGTCCATTCCAGGGAAACCTGTTTTCCCTGCACTGCCTCGACTTTCAAGCCGAGGATCGACTCACACCACGGTGGCACGTGGACAGCCCTGTGGGAAAGCCTCATGGGAAGGCCTAGTGGGAAAGCCTCGAGGGAAGCACAGATCCTTGATCCATGCAAGGGGAAGCGTGATACTGCTGCTACAGCTCGGAGGAAAGCGCACGTGCATGCCCCACTCGAAACGAGGTCTGACTCCCCTGGGAGACTCCAGAAGTACCCCAAGATCCATGTCAGCACTGGAGAGGAATCCTCAGGTTCTGGCACCGACTCCACACAAGGTCTTAGGCCCCGGCATCGACGGGAGAGGAATCCCGAGAGGCCCCAGAGCAACTCGCATGGGGATTGGCTTTTCTTGGGCCACCAGAGCGGGTCCCTGAGGTCCCCGTCGTAAGTCGAGAGCACCTGACGCAACTCGAGAAAATCCAGGAGGTTCTCCCTCCAGGCGAGATGAGAGGCTCTGGAGTCTCCCAGGGGAGTCAGACCTCGTGAGTGGGGGCATGCACGTGCGCTTTCCTCCGAGCTGTAGCAGCAGTCGCTTCCCTTCGCGTGGATCAAGGGATCTGTGGCTGAGGCTTTCCCACTAGGCTTCCCATGAGGCTTTCCCACAGGGCTGTCCCACGTGCCACCGTGGTGTGAGTCGATCCTCGCTTGAAAGTCGAGGCAGTGCAGGGAAAACAGGTTTCCCTGGAATGGACTGAGAATCTGGGGGACTCTGGGAATGGTGGCACGACCCTGGAGTTCCTCTCGCCTTTCCTGTGGAGAGCGCCTCCTCTTGAGATGCGACGGAACGCCGGGATTCTTTCCCCACGCAGGGAAAGGATCCCTGTCGAGCTAGGAGGCGGAAACGGGGCTCCTCTGGATGTGGGCGGTCTCTCGTGCTTCCTCTCGAGTGGAGGTATGTCGGGTTCTTGAGTTGCAGCAAGGTGTGAAGGACCCTTTGGAAGTTCCAGAGTTTGGTGTGATTAGCCTCGAGACGCTCAGCGGAAATGGGCCTCCTCTCGCCTGGAGGGGAGAACCTCCTGGATTTTCTCGAGTTGCGGCAGGTGCTCTCGACTTACGACGGGGACCTCAGGGACCCGCTCTGGTGGCCTCAGGAAAGGCCAGTCCCCATGGAGAGTTGCTTGGGGGCTCTCGGGATTCCTCTCCGTCGATGCCGGGCCTAAGACCTTGTGTGGAGTCGGTGCCGGAACCTGAGGATTCCTCTCCAGTGCTGACATGGATCTTGGGGTACTTCTGGAGTCTCCCCAGGGGAGTCATCCTCGTCTCGAGTGGGGGCATGCACGTGCGCTTTCCTGCCGAGCTGTAGCAGCAGTGTCACGCTTCCCTTCGCGTGGATCAAGGGATCTGTGGCTTTCCGAGGCTTTCCACGAGGCTTTCCCACGAGGCTTTCCACAGGGCTGTCCCACGTGCCACCGTGGTGTGAGTCGATCCTCGGCTTGAAAGTCGAGGCAGTGCAGGAAAACAGGTTTCCCTGGAATGGACTGAGACATCTGGGGGACTCTGGGAATGGTGGCACGACCCTGGAGTTCCTCTCGCCTTTCCTGTGGAGAGCGCCTCCTCTTGAGATGCGACGGGAACGCCGGGAATTCTTTCCTGACCAGGCAGGAAAGGATCCCTCCTCTCGAGCTAGGAGGCGGAAACGGGCTCCTCTGGATGTGGGCGGGACTCTCGTGCTTCCTCTCGAGTGGAGACGGGTATGTCGGGGAACTTCTTGAGTTGCAGCAAGGGTGTGAAGGACCCTTTGGAAGTTCAGAGTTAGATGTGATTAGCCTCGAGACGCCTCAGGGGAAATGGGCCTCATCTCGCCTGGAGGGGAGAACCTCCTGGATTTTCTCGGTTGCGGCCGTTGCTCTCGATTTACGACGGGGACCTCAGGGACCCGCTCTGGTGGCCTCAGGAAAGGCCAGTCCCCATGCGAGTTGCTCCTGGGGCCTCTCGGATTCCTCTCCCTCGATGCCGGGGCCTAAGACCTTGTGTGGAGTCGGTGCCGGAACCTGAGGATTCCTCTCCAGTGCTGACATGGATCTTGGGGTACTTCTGGAGTCTCCCCAGGGGAGTCAGTCCTTCTCGAGTGGGGGCATGCACGTGCGCTTTCCCCCCCGAGCTGCAGCTGCAGTGTCGCGCTTCCCTTCGCGTGGATCAAGGGATCTGTGCCTTCCCTCGAGGCTTTCCCACGAGGCTTTCCCACAGGGCTGTCCCACGTGCCACCGTGGTGTGAGTCGATCCTCGGCTTGAAAGTCGAGGCAGTGCAGGGAAAACAGGTTTCCCTGGAATGGACTGAGACATCTGGGGGACTCTGGGAATGGTGGCACGACCCTGGAGTTCCTCTCGCCTTTCCTGTGGAGAGCGCCTCCTCTTGAGATGCGACGGGAACGCCGGGAATTCTTTCCCGAACCACGCAGGGAAAGGATCCCTCCTCTCGAGCTAGGAGGCGGAAACGGGGCTCCTCTGGATGTGGGCGGACTCTCGTGCTTCCTCTCGAGTGGAGGGTATGTCGGGGAACTATTTGAGTTGCAGCAAGGGTGTGAAGGACCCTTTGGAAGTTCCAGATGTTAGATGTGATTAGCCTCGAGACGCCTCAGCACAAGGCGCCTCATCTCGCCTGCAGGGGAGAACCTCCTGGATTTTCTCGAGTTGCGGCAGGTGCTCTCGACTTACGACGGGGACCTCAGAGTCGGCTCTGGTGGCCTCAGGAAAGGCCAGTCCCCATGCGAGTTGCTCGGGGCCTCTCGGGATTCCTCCCGTCGATGCTGGGCCTAAGACCTTGTGTGGAGTCAGTGCCGAACCTGAGGATTCCTCTCCTGCTGACATGGATCTTGGGGTACTTCTGGAGTCTTCCCAGGAAGTCAGTCCTCATCTCGAGTGGGGCATGCACGGACGCTTTCCTCCCGAGCTGTAGCAGCAGTGTCACGATTCCCTTCCCGTGGATCAAGGGATCAGGGGCTTTCCCTCGAGGCTTTCCCACGAGGCTTTCCACAGGGATGTCCACGTGCCACCGTGGTGTGAGTCGATCCTCGGCTTGGAAGTCGAGGCAGTGCAGGGAAAACAGTTTCCCTGGAATGGACTGAGACATCTGGGGACTCTGGGAATGGTGGCACGACCCTGGAGTTCCTCTCGCCTTTCCTGTGGAGAGCGCCTCCTCTTGAGATGCGACGGGAAGCGGGAATTCTTTCCGACCACGCAGGGAAAGGATCCCTCCTCTCGAGCTAGGAGGCGGAAACGGGGCTCCTCTGGATGTGGGCGGGACTCTCGTGCTTCCTCTCGAGTGGAGACGGGTATGTCGGGGAACTTCTTGAGTTGCAGCAAGGGTGTGAAGGACCCTTTGGAAGTTCCAGAGGTTAGGTGTGATTAGCCTCGGATAGGCCTCAGCGGAAATGGGCCTCATCTCGCCTGGAGGGGAGAACCTCCTGGATTTTCTCGAGTTGCGGCAGGTGCTCTCGACTTACGACGGGGACCTCAGGGACCCGCTCTGGTGGCCTCAGGAAAGGCCAGTCCCCATGCGAGTTGCTCGGGGCCTCTCGGGATTCCTCTCCCTTCGATGCCGGGCCTAAGACCTTGTGTGCAGTCGTGCCAGAACCTGAGGATTCCTCTCAGTGCTGACATGGATCTTGGGGTACTTCTGGAGTCTCCCCAGGGGAGTCAGTCCTCGTCTCGAGTGGGGGCATGCACGTGCGCTTTCCACCGAGCTGTAGCAGCAGTCACGCTTCCTAGCGTGGATCAAGGGATCTGTGGCTTTCCCTAGGCTTTCCCACGAGGCTTTCCCACGAGGCTTTCCACAG